>NW_024572069.1:0-7546 GCF_018153835.1 Drosophila eugracilis | reverse complement strand
TTGTATTCATCGTCGACCCACGCAGTCTGGCGAAATCGGGCACCATCTACATCCTTCCGGAAGACTTCTCTCACACGATTAACCATGATGGCCTCAAGCACCTTGCCAAATACTGGCAGCAGGCACTTATCCACGGTACGACGAGGGTTCGCACCCATAGATAGGGACAGTAGAGATCGTTAATCCATTCATGCGCGTCACTAATTAGATGACTGTTAGCGTTGGCTACCTTAGAGAGTCATAGTTACTCCCGCCGTTATTGCGCTTGCCGGTTGCTCTTCCTTTTGACATTCGAGCACTGGGCGAAATCACATTGTGTCACCACCCTTGGGGCCATCACAATGCTTTGTTTAATTAGACAGTCAGTTCCCCAAGTCCGTACTTGCCGGTTCTGAATTGATTGTTGGTGATAATCGTTATAATTAATAAAAGAACTAATTGGTTTTAACAACTAGTATTCTTAAAAATTTTAGGAAAGTTCCACAATGGCTCATCCAATGAAAAACTATCGAGGGGAACAAGTAACCAAATAAATGAGGACTCTGTTTTAGAACTTGGCTATAAACCATGTTATTGTTTCCCAATCATAGTAGCCCAGACTATCTTTCAATCTTCAGAGGCCAATCCTTGGCATCTGAGTTACGGATCTAGTTCTGACTTCCATACCACATTATTCTGATCGACTAGAGGAGACTCACTCTGCCACCGGAGACCAGCTGGATATTATTGGTGGCCTGTTGAGAAGTTTGCGTGTCCCACCATAAACAAAATTTCAAGGTCCGAGGGAGAAAATATCAACAGGTATGTCTGCCCTCTTCTAGCCCATCTACCTGTATCTCTCTGCGAAGACTACGGTAGTACGGTAACTCTTTCGATAATCTCTCGATGTTCTTTATGGGTCGTTCCACTGTTGCAGGATGAGCACGAGGCCATGTTGGCAACAAGCGGATACTCAACAGGTTACGAATTGGAACCGTATTCCCTTTCGTTCAAAATTATTCAAGTATATTGTTTCCAGCTTTTATTTGTATATTTCAGTTTTGCTTGGCAGAAAATTTTCGACTTTCGCCGAACTTAGGACCAAACTAACTCGTGATCGCCACTGTTCACACGAAACCCCTTCTCCACACTTCAGTCCTCAAGGTCTCATTCGATTGTTGCTACTACCACCACCAAGATCTGTGTGGCTCACGGGCTTACATGAGGCTTGCTTCTGCATACACCATTGCCTTCCTACTCACTAAAGTTTAAGAATTTATTACAAGTAATATAAATCCCATCTACTTAGCAGTGTATGGTATACAACTTAGCGCCATCCATTTTGGGGCTAGTTGCTTTGCAGGTGGCGAGTTGTTACACCTCGCCAGCGGATTTCGTTCCATGATCACCGTCCTGCTGTTTTAAGCAGCCAACGCCTTTCATGGTATCTGCATGGTTGTTGGTTTTGGGCACCATCTAGTACGTTTGGTTCATCCCAGCGCCAGTTCTGCTTACCAAGAAGTGGCCACTGGGCACATTATATCATAACACCAAACTATCAAGAAGTTAAGGTTCTTACCCATTAAAGTTTGAGAATAGGTTAAGCGTTTCGACCTAAGGCCCTCTAATCATTCGCTTTGCAGATAAGGGTGTTTTTGCCCTGTATTCCAAAATGCCAGCTATCCTGAAACTGGAAAGGACAGCTACTAGATGGTTCGATTCTTTCGCCCCTATACTCAATTCTGACAATATCGATTTGCGTCTTAAATTGTTCGGTCTTCCCAGGGGTTTTTACTGTTTCAACCTGATCAAGTATGGTTCATCTGGGTCTACACATGCTATATAAGGTACACGTTCAGTTAGAGCTATCAAGTATAAATATCCAACCACATAACTATAGAACGCCCCGGGATTTGTGGTGGTGTAACTTTATAAATGGTTAAAAAAAATTAATCTCCATTATAAAGGCCAATTAGGAATTGCTATTGGGTTATATCAATAACTTGCACATATGTTTGACTCATGGTCAGTGTTTCAGAGACGCAGTTCGAAGGTATCCTGAATCTTTCACCTTTGTTAATCGCCTATGAAATTTATATAATAAGCTTCAAAAATCGAAAATGTAAATGTGACCATGCCATTATATAATTCGAAAAATTAACACTGTGTTCATATATTCTTACTTTATCAAATTAATAACATTTATTACTGTGTTAAAATGCAAACAGTTTAATTGGAATAAACTATAAGTTATTTTATGATGGAAATTTTGTATGTCAGTTACAATGTCCTTATATGGAAGGAAAAATGCACTATTATGTAATGTTGTTTAAATATTACAATTATAATGATAGTTTTTCCATAACGGATATTCAGATTTCATCGGAGGCAACCTCTAAGCGGTTTCACGTACTGACCCAACTCTCTATTCCGGTTCTTTTCAACTTTTTCCCTCACGATTGTTTTTGCTATCCTACGGTCTCATGGTTATATTTAGTTTTAGATTAGGGTTTACCACCGCATTAGTGCTGCACTATCCAAGCGACTCTTTGGAAACATCATCTGGTAATCATTGGCGTTATACAGATTTGCCTTCCTGGGTAGAAGTAATGCCTCATTAGAAAGGACTTAAATCATTAATTTCTCCTTTCACGAAGATATTGACGCTCCTTGCATCTCATTTGCCATATAGACAAAACAACTTTTCATCGCCGCTACACTAAGAAAATCCTTGTTGGTTCTTTTCCTCCCTAATTAATATAATAAATTCGATTGATCCATATGGAGTTGAGGGTTGTATATAACATTTTTTAGTATACAGTGTTAATTCTTTTTATATATATATTGAGTATTTTAATAAGTTAGGTTTTACAGATTATGTTTCCATGTGCTGTTTGACAGATCAAGCGAAGCAATAACATTTCCATTTACTTTCAATTTCCACTTATCTGATAACAAGGACAATTCTAGATAAATTTTTAGTGGACATTTCTACTCAGTATTATTTGACTGATGAAATATTTCTCTTCGTTTTTTTCACATTCAAATAAATAACAAAATGCACGAGATAATGTTTTTCCTTGTTTTTTAATATGAATAAAATATAATTTACCCAATTATTTGCTTCATCCAATAATACCATACGCTTATAAAGTCTGATTTCAAGTTGTTATAAACAGCAATTAGCATATTCTTTGACCTCAACCATATGTGGTCAAACGGCACTTATAAAATTAAATTCAAAATTATAACAGCAGCAGCATGGTTTTTGCGATATGCGTTCAAAAATGTTGATGTTCGTAACTGTCCTGCAGTTCTGATGACGCACGGTTTGCTGCGTTTCTTCATCTCGACCACTTGAGGCCGAAGAGGTGATCCACCGCTTAGGTTTTAATATTTGGTTTTTTTAATTTTGTGTCATTTATGTTTTTATTGAAAGAAATTAAAAATACACCACCATTACTAGCACGTTCCTTCAATAAATATGTTTTTTATACTAAATACCAAATGTTTGCCCGAAATGTCTTGGTTTATATAAACAATGTATATCAAGAAGTGATTTACGGGCAATTTACGGTATGAATACTTTTTTAAGCGACCAACCACATTAGAAGTTATATAAAACATTAACCTGAAGAATACTGGGTACAACATTATATTTTGGAGGTTTGTTGCATAATCAACACGTGTCTTTGCTCATAAGCTGCGAGATGAACAATACATATTCGCAACGCGTGTTATATTATGGTCCTGCGCACATGATAAATATTATTTAAAAATGCATTGTTTGCATTTTGACTGCCTCTTATAATAAAGTCTTTCTCCTCCTCCAGCCACATACTTAAAATACATATAATTAAGGAAAATATTATATGTTCATTTTGTTGAAATATATATAATGATGACACGCCACTACACCATCATATATTTTTGAATTTCATGAATTCTTTTGTTATTATTTATTTGCGGCAAATTGTTTTTAGTATTGGAGATTATGAAATAAATATGGCACTAAATTGTTGGCGGTAAGGGGATAATCGCACAATGACAGTCCTTCCGCGAGGTTCACCTACGGAAACCTTGTTACGACTTTGCTTCCTCTAAATCAAACTCAAGGTTCGGTCAACTTTTGCGGCTGAAGAAGCTTCGTAACACACAAGGCGATCGCGGTGATCACGTCCGGAGACCTCACTAGATCATTCAAATCGGTGGCAGTAGCGACGGGCGGGTGTATACAAGGAGGAGCAGGGACGCGAAATCAATGCGAGTTAATGACTCACACTTGCAGAATTCCAAGTTATATTGAACGGTTTCAGTTCACAATCCGAAGCGCGAAAGTGGTTCGGCGGTTTTTACCGGACCTCTCAGGTCTAGGAAATACCGTTGATCCTTTCCATTGTAGCGGCGACGCGGCACAGGTTCGAGGGCATCACGATCGACCTGTTGCTCAGTGATCTCATTATTGCTGAACTGTTTCGATTTGTCCATTTCAAAGCGCTAGTGATGCTCCATAATAGGGACGAGAAACCAACGAGTGCAGCTCCACTTATAGCAAACACATTTCCAAAAACACAATAAAGCATGTTTAGCTGCCGCCGTGAATGCCAGGCGTATGCGCTTTCAGCGCCATAATCCTGCAGAAGATATCTATTTAATATAATTGAGGGGTCTCGTTCGTTATCGCGAAGATCAACCAGACACACAGCTCCACATGAACTAGAGGCATTACATACACGCCCCTATCAGATTCGAGAAAGAGCTATCAATCTGTCTTAGCACACTTATGTTCAGGACTCGGTAAGTTTTCCCCCGTGAATTGGGTCCAGATTAGCGCCCAGGCTCTTTCCCTCCCTGGTGGTGCCGCAAAAGATCCGTCACTTCACTAGTTTCAGCTTTTGCGCAACCATGCCTCCCCGGACCCCAAAGCTTTGGTTTCCAGGGAAGCAGGCTGAGAGAGCCATAAAGTAGCTACACCCAGTGCTAGCTGGCATCGTTTATGCTCGGTTAGAACTAGGGACAGGAGCGACATCTGATCACGCCTTCAGAACCTCTAACTTTTCTCGTTCTTGATTAATGGCTATCTTTGGCAAAACGCGTGCACTTGAGTTGGTCCCACGCCCACGATTCCAAAGAGTTTCACCTCTGTGTCGTAACCACTGATGCCCCCAAACTGCTACAATCAATCGTACGTATGATCTGAAAACCAATGAGAAGCAGGGCTCAGAGGGTCTTGTGTTGAGTATCCCATGCACGAATGTTCGGGCATGAGGCAGCATTTAAGCACTCTAATTTGTTCGAAGTAATTGTACCATTACAATAACACTCGAAAGAGCACTAATGCAGGTTTTTTAAATAGGGGAGGGAGTTTCATCTATGAAGAAAACTTACGAGTATCTCAAGCACATATAAGAACTCCACCGGTAATGCAGCATTAACATAAAAAGGTATAGTACTAAACCTGGCGGGTATTGTAAGAGGTTACGTACTACCCGTATGGTTATCAAATTCAACTACTGAACGTTTTAACCGCAACAACTTTAATATACGCTATTGGAGCTGGAATTACCGCGGCTGCCGGCAACAAGACTTGCCCTCAATTGGTCACTTGTTAAAAGGGTTAAAGTGTACTTCATTCCAATTACAGGGCCTCGGATATGGAGTCCTGTATTGTTATTTTTCGTCACGACCTCCCAGCTGGGAGTGGGTAATTTGCCGCCCCTGCTGCCTTCCTTAGATGTGGTAGACCGTTTCTCAGGCTCCCCCTCCGGAATCGAGCCCTGATTCCCCGTTGCCGATTACGCAACCATGGTAGTCACAAGACGCCACCATCAAAGTTGATAGGACGCAGACATTTTGAAAGATCTGTCGTCCGGTACTGACTCATACGATGCGCATGACATGGGTTTCCCCCAACCAATATACCAGACTCGTAGAAAAGGGTTTGTGACCTAACAACAAGCTTTTACATCCCCTTAAGGTTCATGTTTTAATTGCATGCATGAGCTCTAGAGAGTACGACAGTTATCCGTAACTGATGTAGATCCTAAGGAACCATAACTGATATAATGAGCCTTTTGCGGCCGGTTTTCACTTTTAAATTCTGAAAAGTATTGTACTTAGACATGCATGGCTTAATCTTTTGAACAAAGCACTAAACTGCTGGCAGGATCCAACCGAATAATGTTTTTTAATCATATTTCATTTTCATATTTTGAATAGAAATTTGTATTTCTCTTGTATAAAAAACTTTATATTTCTATATTCCGATCCGACACTTACGTTGAAAGAACTATCGCATTCGTTTTCTGGATGCTCCAGTTTTATTATCGATTGAAATGGTTTTCGGCTACAATAATATATATTTCCATTATATACTTATAAATATCATCACATAATTCATTCTAAATGTCATTTTATTCAACATACAATATTATTGTATCCACGTGTTGGTACGTTTGTTTAATCAATATAAATAAATTGAATTAAATCCATTTGCACTTTGATGATAAATTTAAAAAATTTATCTTTTTTCATAAAGCTTTCGAGTAATATATAATAATATAAAACCGAGCAACCTTTATATAAAAATACATATTTTCCACAATTCACTTTGATCTCAGCTGAACCATATGCCAAAGCGATATTCTGTACTTGGTCAATTGTTAGCGGGTAAATATATGGTATATCAATCCAAGTTACAGTACCACCTTTCTGTTGAGAGTGCGATATGGTAAGAGCAGATTGTGGCGGTTATATGAGTAATATGTAACACCTTGGCCTTTGTTTCTTGATATTATCTAAGGGCAATAAATATTAACCACGTAATAGAGTTCAATATTCCTGTAAGAGAAAATTGTAAACAACACCTTATAAGGATAATATTATTACAATTTCATTTTTTGATATATTATTGGACAAAACCCCATATACGGAATGTAAATTTTGATTGTAACTTACTGGATGGCCAATAACTGACCTATCATATAGTAGTTTTTGGCAACGCTGTCCTGGAAAAATGGGGTATTTTTCTTTTTTGGCACCCAAGAGGTATATACACCTCTTATATTATAAAGAAAGTTTGCATGAGGTGTCTTCATATGCATATTGAACCTATAAAGTCATGATAGCTACAACTTTATAGATTTATATGTATAATATTCAATTTCTTATTATTATTGACATAACATAAGTTTTGGTCAATATATCTGGTCGGCAACCACTGCCTACCTATATATGTTTTTGGACACGCCTTCAGTGAAAACGTCATTTTTCATACCAAGGTTTCATCATATTATGGATTTTTCTATTTTTTCCATATAATATAATTATATTTTTATATTATTTCATATAAATATTGTATTTATAAGTTATATCAATATATAACTTATTATATTTATATGTATAATACATAATTTCTTATTATAATTGACATAACATAAGTTTTGGTCAATATATCTGGTCAGCAACCACTGCCTACCTATATATGTTTTTGGACACGCCTTCAGTGAAAGCGTCATTTTCATACTAAGGTTTCATCCTATTGGATTTTTCTATTTTTCCATATAAT
>NW_024572068.1:0-5095 GCF_018153835.1 Drosophila eugracilis | reverse complement strand
ATAACTAAGCCAATAGTTACTCGGAATCTGGAATGGCATATCTCGTTCGATTCCTTGTTAAATTTCTAACAAAACTGCATTCACAGCTAAAATTGCGAATTTTGATCCATTTCTCGCAAAAATGGATGATATTACCGTTATCAAATATGCCAACTTAAATTTTCCCATTTTTCTAATTTAAGTTGCAGTATTATTGTATAACTAAGCCAATAGTTACTCGAATCTGGAATGGCATATCTCGTTCGATTCCTTGTTAAATAAATTTCAAAAATTTAATTTTAATCCAATTTTCAAAAATGTATCAAATTTTTCCGTTATCAAATATGCCAACTTAAATTTTCCATTTTTTCTAATTTAAGTTGCAGTATTATTGCTATAACTAAGCCAATAGTTACTCGAATCTGGAATGGCATATCTCGTTCGATTCCTTGTTAAATTTCTAACAAAACTGCATTCACAGCTAAAATTGCGAATTTTGATCCATTTCTCGCGAAAATGGACGATATTACCCGTTATCAAATATGCCAACTTAAATTTTCCCATTTTTCCTAATTTAAGTTGCAGTATTATTGCTATAACTAAGCCAATAGTTACTCGAATCTGGAATGGCATATCTCGTTCGATTCCTTGTTAAATTTCTAACAAAACTGCATTCACAGCTAAAATTGCGAATTTTGATCCATTTCTCGCAAAATGGATGATATTACCCGTTATCAAATATGCCAACTTAAATTTTCCCATTTTTTCTAATTTAAGTTGCAGTATTATTGCTATAACTAAGCCAATAGTTACTCGAATCTGGAATGGCATATCTCGTTCGATTCCTTGTTAAATTTCTAACAAAACTGCATTCACAGCTAAAATTGCGAATTTTGATCCATTTCTCGCAAAAATGGACGATTTTCCCGTTATTATATATGTGATACTTGGTTTAACCATTTTTCCTAATTTAACTGGCAGTATTACGGCTATAACTAAGCCAATAGTTACTCGAATCTGGAATGGCCTACCTCGTTCGATTCCTTGTTAAATTTCTAACAAAACTGCATTCACAGCTAAAATTGCGAATTTTGATCCATTTCTCGCAAAAATGGATAATATTACCCGTTTTCAAATATGACAACTTAAATTTTCCCTTTTTTCCTAATTTAAGTTGCAGTATTATTGCTATAACTAAGCCAATAGTTTTTGCGAATTTTGATCCATTTCTCGCGAAAATGGACAATATTGCCGTTATCAAATATGCCAACTTAAATTTTCCCATTTTTCCTAATTTAAGTTGCAGTATTATTGCTATAACTAAGCCAATAGTTATTGCGAATTTTGATCCATTTCTCGCGAAAATGGACAATATTGCCGTTATCAAATATGCCAACTTAAATTTTCCCATTTTTTCTAATTTAAGTTGCAGTATTATTGCTATAACTAAGCCAATAGTTACTCGAATCTGGAATGGCATATCTCGTTCGATTCCTTGTTAAATTTCTAACAAAACTGCATTCACAGCTAAAATTGCGAATTTTGATCCATTTCTCGAAAAAATGGACGATATTACCCGTTATCAAATATGCCAACTTAAATTTTCCCATTTTTTCTAATTTAAGTTGCAGTATTATTGCTATAACTAAGCCAATAGTTACTCGAATCTGGAATGGCATATCTCGTTCGATTCCTTGTTAAATTTCTAACAAAACTGCATTCACAGCTAAAATTGCGAATTTTGATCCATTTCTCGCGAAAATGGACGATATTACCCGTTATCAAATATGCCAACTTAAATTTTCCCATTTTTTCTAATTTAAGTTGCAGTATTATTGCTATAACTAAGCCAATAGTTACTCGAATCTGGAATGGCATATCTCGTTCGATTCCTTGTTAAATTTCTAACAAAACTGCATTCACAGCTAAAATTGCGAATTTTGATCCATTTCTCGCAAAAATGGACGATATTACCCGTTATCAAATATGCCAACTTAAATTTTCCCATTTTTTCCTAATTTAAGTTGCAGTATTATTGCTATAACTAAGCCAATAGTTACTCGAATCTGGAATGGCATATCTCGTTCGATTCCTTGTTAAATTTCTAACAAAACTGCATTCACAGCTAAAATTGCGAATTTTGATCCATTTCTCGCGAAAATGGAAGATATTACCCGTTATCAAATATGCCAACTTAAATTTTCCCATTTTTTCTAATTTAAGTTGCAGTATTATTGCTATAACTAAGCCAATAGTTACTCGAATCTGGAATGGCATATCTCGTTCGATTCCTTGTTAAATTTCTAACAAAACTGCATTCACAGCTAAAATTGCGAATTTTGATCCATTTCTCGCAAAAATGGATGATATTACCCGTTATCAAATATGCCAACTTAAATTTTCCCATTTTTTCTAATTTAAGTTGCAGTATTATTGCTATAACTAAGCCAATAGTTACTCGAATCTGGAATGGCATATCTCGTTCGATTCCTTGTTAAATTTCTAACAAAACTGCATTCACAGCTAAAATTGCGAATTTTGATCCATTTCTCGCAAAAATGGATAATATTACCCGTTATCAAATATGCCAACTTAAATTTTCACATTTTTTCTAATTTAAGTTGCAGTATTCTTGCTATAACTAAGCCAATAGTTACTCGAATCTGGAATGGCATATCTCGTTCGATTCCTTGTTAAATTTCTAACAAAACTGCATTCACAGCTAAAATTGCGAATTTTGATCCATTTCTCGCAAAAATGGACGATATTACCCGTTATCAAATATGCCAACTTAAATTTTCCCATTTTTTCCTAATTTAAGTTGCAGTATTATTGCTATAACTAAGCCAATAGTTACTCGAATCTGGAATGGCATATCTCGTTCGATTCCTTGTTAAATTTCTAACAAAACTGCATTCACAGCTAAAATTGCGAATTTTGATCCATTTCTCGCAAAAATGGACGATATTACCCGTTATCAAATATGCCAACTTAAATTTTCCCATTTTTTCTAATTTAAGTTGCAGTATTATTGCTATAACTAAGCCAATAGTTACTCGAATCTGGAATGGCATATCTCGTTCGATTCCTTGTTAAATTTCTAACAAAACTGCATTCACAGCTAAAATTGCGAATTTTGATCCATTTCTCGCGAAAATGGACGATATTACCCGTTATCAAATATGCCAACTTAAATTTTCCCATTTTTTCTAATTTAAGTTGCAGTATTATTGCTATAACTAAGCCAATAGTTACTCGAATCTGGAATGGCATATCTCGTTCGATTCCTTGTTAAATTTCTAACAAAACTGCATTCACAGCTAAAATTGCGAATTTTGATCCATTTCTCGCAAAAATGGACGATATTAACCGTTATCAAATATGCCAACTTAAATTTTCCCATTTTTTCTAATTTAAGTTGCAGTATTATTGCTATAACTAAGCCAATAGTTACTCGAATCTGGAATGGCATATCTCGTTCGATTCCTTGTTAAATTTCTAACAAAACTGCATTCACAGCTAAAATTGCGAATTTTGATCCATTTCTCGCAAAAATGGATGATATTACCCGTTATCAAATATGCCAACTTAAATTTTCCCATTTTTCTAATTTAAGTTGCAGTATTATTGCTATAACTAAGCCAATAGTTACTCGAATCTGGAATGGCATATCTCGTTCGATTCCTTGTTAAATTTCTAACAAAACTGCATTCACAGCTAAAATTGCGAATTTTGATCCATTTCTCGCAAAAATGGATGATATTACCCGTTATCAAATATGCCAACTTAAATTTTCCCATTTTTCTAATTTAAGTTGCAGTATTATTGCTATAACTAAGCCAATAGTTACTCGAATCTGGAATGGCATATCTCGTTCGATTCCTTGTTAAATTTCTAACAAAACTGCATTCACAGCTAAAATTGCGAATTTTGATCCATTTCTCGCGAAAATGGACGATATTACCCGTTATCAAATATGCCAACTTAAATTTTCCCATTTTTTCCTAATTTAAGTTGCAGTATTATTGCTATAACTAAGCCAATAGTTACTCGAATCTGGAATGGCATATCTCGTTCGATTCCTTGTTAAATTTCTAACAAAACTGCATTCACAGCTAAAATTGCGAATTTTGATCCATTTCTCGCAAAAATGGATAATATTACCCGTTTTCAAATATGCCAACTTAAATTTTCCCATTTTTCCTAATTTAAGTTGCAGTATTATTGCTATAACTAAGCCAATAGTTACTCGAATCTGGGATGGCATATCTCGTTCGATTCCTTGTTAAATTTCTAACAAAACTGCATTCACAGCTAAAATTGCGAATTTTGATCCATTTCTCGCAAAATGGACGATATTCCCGTTATCAAATATGCCAACTTAACTTTACCATTTTTTCTAATTTAAGTTGCAGTATTATTGCTATAACTAAGCCAATAGTTACTCGAATCTGGAATGGCATATCTCGTTCGATTCCTTGTTAAATTTCTAACAAAACTGCATTCACAGCTAAAATTCCGAATTTTGATCCAATTCTCGCGAAAATGGGATATTACTGTTTTTAAATATGACAACTTAAATTTTCCCATTTTTCCTAATTTAAGTTGCAAAGTATTATTGTGATACGAATTTGATCCATTTCGAAAATCGTCCATTTTTGCGAGAAACGGTTCAAAATTCGCAATTTTAACTGTGAATGCAGTTTTGTTAGAAATTTAACAAGGAATCGAACGAGATATGCCATTCTTAGATTCGAGTAACTATTGGCTTAGTTATAGCAAATATTACTGCAACTTAAATTAGGAAAAAATGGGAAAATTTTAAGTTGGAATATTTAACAACGGGAAAATCGTCCATTTTGAGAGAATTGTATCAAAATTCGCAATTTTAGCTGTGAATGCAGTTTTCTTAGAAATTTAACAAGGAATCGAACGAGATATGCCATTCCAGATTCGAGTAACTATTGGCTTAGTTATAGCAATAATACTCAACTTAAATTAGGGAGAAATGGGAATTTAAGTTGGAATATTTGAGACCGGTAATATCGTCCATTTTCGCGAGAATTGGATCAAAATTCGGAATTTTAGCTGTGAATGCAGTTTTGTTAGAAATTTA
>NW_024572067.1:0-5454 GCF_018153835.1 Drosophila eugracilis | reverse complement strand
TTGTTAGAAATTTAACAAGGAATCGAACGAGATATGCCATTCCAGATTCGAGTAACTATTGGCTTAGTTATAGCAATAATACTGCAACTTAAATTAGGAAAAATGGGAAAATTTAGGTTGGCATATTTGATAACGGTAATATTGTCCATTTTCGCGAGAAATGGATCAAAACTCGCAATTTTAGCTGTGAATGCAGTTTTGTTAGAAATTTAACAAGGAATCGAACGAGGTATGCCATTCCAGATTCGAGTAACTATTGGCTTAGTTATAGCAATAATACTGCAACTTAAATTAGAAAAAATGGGAAAATTTAAGTTGGCATATTTGATAACGGTTAATATTGTCCATTTTCGCGAGAAATGGATCAAAATTCGCAATTTTAGCTGTGAATGCAGTTTTGTTAGAAATTTAACAAGGAATCGAACGAGGTATGCCATTCCAGATTCGAGTAACTATTGGCTTAGTTATAGCAATAATACTGCAACTTAAATTAGAAAAAATGGGAAAATTTAAGTTGGCATATTTGATAACGGTAATATCGTCCATTTTCGCGAGAAATGGATCAAAATTCGCAATTTTAGCTGTGAATGCAGTTTTGTTAGAAATTTAACAAGGAATCGAACGAGATATGCCATTCCAGATTCGAGTAACTATTGGCTTAGTTATAGCAATAATACTGCAACTTAAATTAGAAAAAATGGGAAAATTTAAGTTGGCATATTTGATAACGGTAAATATCGTCCATTTTCGCGAGAAATGGATCAAAATTCGCAATTTTAGCTGTGAATGCAGTTTTGTTAGAAATTTAACAAGGAATCGAACGAGATATGCCATTCCAGATTCGAGTAACTATTGGCTTAGTTATAGCAATAATACTGCAACTTAAATTAGGAAAAATGGGAAAATTTAAGTTGGCATATTTGATAACGGTAATATCGTCCATTTTCGCGAGAAATGGATCAAAATTCGCAATTTTAGCTGTGAATGCAGTTTTGTTAGAAATTTAACAAGGAATCGAACGAGGTATGCCATTCCAGATTCGAGTAACTATTGGCTTAGTTATAGCAATAATACTGCAACTTAAATTAGAAAAAATGGGAAAATTTAAGTTGGCATATTTGATAACGGGTAATATCGTCCATTTTCGCGAGAAATGGATCAAAATTCGCAATTTTAGCTGTGAATGCAGTTTTGTTAGAAATTTAACAAGGAATCGAACGAGATATGCCATTCCAGATTCGAGTAACTATTGGCTTAGTTATAGCAATAATACTGCAACTTAAATTAGAAAAAATGGGAAAATTTAAGTTGGCATATTTGATAACGGGTAATATCGTCCATTTTCGCGAGAAATGGATCAAAATTCGCAATTTTAGCTGTGAATGCAGTTTTGTTAGAAATTTAACAAGGAATCGAACGAGATATGCCATTCCAGATTCGAGTAACTATTGGCTTAGTTATAGCAATAATACTGCAACTTAAATTAGAAAAAATGGGAAAATTTAAGTTGGCATATTTGATAACGGGTAATATTGTCCATTTTCGCGAGAAATGGATCAAAATTCGCAATTTTAGCTGTGAATGCAGTTTTGTTAGAAATTTAACAAGGAATCGAACGAGATATGCCATTCCAGATTCGAGTAACTATTGGCTTAGTTATAGCAATAATACTGCAACTTAAATTAGAAAAAATGGGAAAATTTAAGTTGGCATATTTGATAACGGTAATATTGTCCATTTTCGCGAGAAATGGATCAAAATTCGCAATTTTAGCTGTGAATGCAGTTTTGTTAGAAATTTAACAAGGAATCGAACGAGATATGCCATTCCAGATTCGAGTAACTATTGGCTTAGTTATAGCAATAATACTGCAACTTAAATTAGAAAAAATGGGAAAATTTAAGTTGGCATATTTGATAACGGGTAATATCGTCCATTTTCGCGAGAAATGGATCAAAATTCGCAATTTTAGCTGTGAATGCAGTTTTGTTAGAAATTTAACAAGGAATCGAACGAGATATGCCATTCCAGATTCGAGTAACTATTGGCTTAGTTATAGCAATAATACTGCAACTTAAATTAGAAAAAATGGGAAAATTTAAGTTGGCATATTTGATAACGGGTAATATCATCCATTTTCGCGAGAAATGGATCAAAATTCGCAATTTTAGCTGTGAATGCAGTTTTGTTAGAAATTTAACAAGGAATCGAACGAGGTAGGCCATTTCAGATTCGAGTAGCTATAGGCTTAGTTATAGCAATAATACTGCAACTTAAATTAGGAAAAATGGGAAAATTTAAGTTGGCATATTTGAAAACGGTAATATCGTCCATTTTCGCGAGAATTGGATCAAAATTCGGAATTTTAGCTGTGAATGCAGTTTTGTTAGAAATTTAACAAGGAATCGAACGAGGTAGGCCATTCCAGATTCGAGTAACTATTGGCTTAGTTATAGCCGTAATACTGCCAGTTAAATTAGGAAAAATGGTTAAACCAAATATCACATATATAATAACGGGAAAATCGTCCATTTTTGCGAGAAATGGATCAAAATTCGCAATTTTAGCTGTGAATGCCGTTTTGTTAGAAATTTAACAAGGAATCGAAGGAGATATGCCACTCCAGATTCGAGTAACTATTGGCTTAGTTATAGCAATAATACTGCAACTTAAATTAGAAAAAATGGGAAAATTTAAGTTGGCATATTTGATAACGGGTAATATCATCCATTTTTGCGAGAAATGGATCAAAATTCGCAATTTTAGCTGTGAATGCAGTTTTGTTAGAAATTTAACAAGGAATCGAACGAGATATGCCATTCCAGATTCGAGTAACTATTGGCTTAGTTATAGCAATAATACTGCAACTTAAATTAGAAAAAATGGGAAAATTTAAGTTGGCATATTTGATAACGGTAATATTGTCCATTTTCGCGAGAAATGGATCAAAATTCGCAATTTTAGCTGTGAATGCAGTTTTGTTAGAAATTTAACAAGGAATCGAACGAGATATGCCATTCCAGATTCGAGTAACTATTGGCTTAGTTATAGCAATAATACTGCAACTTAAATTAGAAAAAATGGGAAAATTTAAGTTGGCATATTTGATAACGGTAATATTGTCCATTTTCGCGAGAAATGGATCAAAATTCGCAATTTTAGCTGTGAATGCAGTTTTGTTAGAAATTTAACAAGGAATCGAACGAGATATGCCATTCCAGATTCGAGTAACTATTGGCTTAGTTATAGCAATAATACTGCAACTTAAATTAGAAAAAATGGGAAAATTTAAGTTGGCATATTTGATAACGGTAATATTGTCCATTTTCGCGAGAAATGGATCAAAATTCGCAATTTTAGCTGTGAATGCAGTTTTGTTAGAAATTTAACAAGGAATCGAACGAGATATGCCATTCCAGATTCGAGTAACTATTGGCTTAGTTATAGCAATAATACTGCAACTTAAATTAGAAAAAATGGGAAAATTTAAGTTGGCATATTTGATAACGGTAATATCGTCCATTTTCGCGAGAAATGGATCAAAATTCGCAATTTTAGCTGTGAATGCAGTTTTGTTAGAAATTTAACAAGGAATCGAACGAGATATGCCATTCCAGATTCGAGTAACTATTGGCTTAGTTATAGCAATAATACTGCAACTTAAATTAGAAAAAATGGGAAAATTTAAGTTGGCATATTTGATAACGGTAATATTGTCCATTTTCGCGAGAAATGGATCAAAATTCGCAATTTTAGCTGTGAATGCAGTTTTGTTAGAAATTTAACAAGGAATCGAACGAGATATGCCATTCCAGATTCGAGTAACTATTGGCTTAGTTATAGCAATAATACTGCAACTTAAATTAGAAAAAATGGGAAAATTTAAGTTGGCATATTTGATAACGGTTAATATTGTCCATTTTCGCGAGAAATGGATCAAAATTCGCAATTTTAGCTGTGAATGCAGTTTTGTTAGAAATTTAACAAGGAATCGAACGAGATATGCCATTCCAGATTCGAGTAACTATTGGCTTAGTTATAGCAATAATACTGCAACTTAAATTAGAAAAAATGGGAAAATTTAAGTTGGCATATTTGATAACGGTAATATTGTCCATTTTCGCGAGAAATGGATCAAAATTCGCAATTTTAGCTGTGAATGCAGTTTTGTTAGAAATTTAACAAGGAATCGAACGAGATATGCCATTCCAGATTCGAGTAACTATTGGCTTAGTTATAGCAATAATACTGCAACTTAAATTAGAAAAAATGGGAAAATTTAAGTTGGCATATTTGATAACGGTAATATCGTCCATTTTCGCGAGAAATGGATCAAAATTCGCAATTTTAGCTGTGAATGCAGTTTTGTTAGAAATTTAACAAGGAATCGAACGAGATATGCCATTCCAGATTCGAGTAACTATTGGCTTAGTTATAGCAATAATACTGCAACTTAAATTAGAAAAAATGGGAAAATTTAAGTTGGCATATTTGATAACGGGTAATATTGTCCATTTTCGCGAGAAATGGATCAAAATTCGCAATTTTAGCTGTGAATGCAGTTTTGTTAGAAATTTAACAAGGAATCGAACGAGATATGCCATTCCAGATTCGAGTAACTATTGGCTTAGTTATAGCAATAATACTGCAACTTAAATTAGAAAAAATGGGAAAATTTAAGTTGGCATATTTGATAACGGGTAATATTGTCCATTTTCGCGAGAAATGGATCAAAATTCGCAATTTTAGCTGTGAATGCAGTTTTGTTAGAAATTTAACAAGGAATCGAACGAGATATGCCATTCCAGATTCGAGTAACTATTGGCTTAGTTATAGCAATAATACTGCAACTTAAATTAGGAAAAATGGGAAAATTTAAGTTGGCATATTTGATAACGGGTAATATTGTCCATTTTCGCGAGAAATGGATCAAAATTCGCAATTTTAGCTGTGAATGCAGTTTTGTTAGAAATTTAACAAGGAATCGAACGAGATATGCCATTCCAGATTCGAGTAACTATTGGCTTAGTTATAGCAATAATACTGCAACTTAAATTAGAAAAAATGGGAAAATTTAAGTTGGCATATTTGATAACGGGTAATATCGTCCATTTTCGCGAGAAATGGATCAAAAATTCGCAATTTTAGCTGTGAATGCAGTTTTGTTAGAAATTTAACAAGGAATCGAACGAGATATGGCCATTCCAGATTCGAGTAACTATTGGCTTAGTTATAGCAATAATACTGCAACTTAAATTAGGAAAAATGGGAAAATTTAAGTTGGCATATTTGATAACGGGAAAATCGTCCATTTTTGCGAGAAATGGATCAAAATTCGCAATTTTAGCTGTGAATGCAGTTTTGTTAGAAATTTAACAAGGAATCGAACGAGATATGCCATTCCAGATTCGAGTAACTATTGGCTTAGTTATAGCAATAATACTGCAACTTAAA
>NW_024572066.1:0-6399 GCF_018153835.1 Drosophila eugracilis | reverse complement strand
GAAATCATGTTTTCATGTTCAATATCCTACTCAAAAATCAACAAAAATATTTAGTTTAAGTAAGTCTTCTTAATTATTATTAACAAGAACATTAATATATTTTTTAATGAAATATATAATAATAAACCCTAATTGAGTAAGAAAGGTAAAGTCACTAAATATACCTTCAGTATCTTTACGTGGAAAAATTTTTGGGGAACACAGGTAGCCCAACCTCAACACTATAATCGTGAGCTAATTCAGAAACTAAATGTTTATTGATTTAATCTTAGACTAATGTATGTTTGAAAAATAAAAAAGTAAGTTTGTGAAAGCCACTTTAAAATGATATAAAAGAGTAACAGGTATAAAAAGCGGAGAATTTTGTTAGTTCTTTCAAACCATTATCGGTGCAACATCAATTCAGAACTTTTTGAAAAAAAAATAAAAAACAAAAAAAGTAAATGTGCAGTGAAGGTGTATTAAATATAAATAAAAACTCAAGTAAATATGTATATAAAAAGAGAAAAAATGTAAAAAAAAAAATGGATAGCCAATTCAAGTTTTGTCATTCATGCAAAAACAATTTTTGTATATTAAAAACAAGTGGACAAACCATGTCCCCAAAAGGAGGTGCATAAGAAGAATGCACAATTCAACCCGATCGATCGACGCATCAGACATCCAATTACCTAAAATCTTTATAGGTAAAACAAGATCATTTTGCTCACACATATCAGTACATGATAAGAGTTATATATCGGTAAAAGTAAAGTTCGATTTATTTGCCGAATATATACTCTTTAAAACTTAAGCGGAAAAATTTAGATTAAAAGTTTTTAAAGTAAAATGAAATAATAACAAGCACACAAAATTCCAAGAAAAAGATAGCGGGGTTGGCATTAATTACAATAATGCGCCTAGAAATGAATGTGAACCAATATACACCTTTATCAGGTTCATCCTATATCCCTTCCAAAATTCTTAACTTCAAAAAGCTATTATTTACGTATATAATGAAAATGATGCATACTGTTTTAAATATTGGACTTCACCAATCTAAATTTCCCTATTCAAATAAAATCTGTAAGAACATTTTTAAAGAATAATCTTTACATAAGTATACATCTTTGGGTATAATGAAGAGACCAAGCAAATAATTGGTCTCTTTTGTATTGAGATTGAGATTGAGAAACCATGTCATATAGAAATGCTGTTTTTTGGAAGATGGAGGAAATAGACATATATGTTCATTAAAATTATTTCTACGTATGTGTTATACAATATAATATAGATAACTATATAACATACTATATAAAATTTTAATTTTTTCAATAGATTATTAACAACACAAAAGTGGTATCAGAAATGATCATATTGATATTGACCGTCGCCGTATGCAGACGTGTATTGTGCTCCGGGGAAAAAAATAAAGTATATATAAAGTAAAGCAGTGACTGGTTTCGTAAACGAAAACAACGCGAAAAGACGCTTTCAGCGATTTAAATCGCTAAAGTTTATATAGATTAATTAATTAGTTAATATAAAACAAAACACTAATTCTAACAAACTCAACCTCGACTTTAATGAGTTTAAACGACGTTCGCACACAACGTCAACGTGAGCAAGACGAGAGACGGCTCTCAGTACAAAGAAACAACGCTTGCTTCTCTTTCAAAGCAACCGAAAGTAATGCAAGCTCTTCCCAAACACGGTCAATTACCCCAAACTTGACCGAATTCTTAAACGTAGAGAGCGAGAGAGGCGCGTTCTTGCTCCCCCTCGCTACCATCGATGTCTCTGCAGCCAAAAGAGCGCAGCAACTAGCACCGCAATTTCTCTGACAACGTCAGCCACTAACAACAACAACAACCGCAACTGTAACGACAGCGCGATTAACGACGTCATCAGCTAGCAGCGCAAACATTAATACTTCTGCCCCTGCGCTGCCCGAAAAGAAGAGAACAAAAACAAAAGAAAATATTAAGCCGGCTGTGCAGACTGGAATATGGATCGCTACATCAAATCAAAAAGGAAGCTAAGCCCCTAAACAACCCAAAATAACCTGCGTAGCAATACTAACACGGCAGCAATAGAAACGCCCTCTACTCAAACCGTTTTAAAATCTTGGCGGACTATCGAGGATGATGCCGAATCTACTGAAGGAAAAAAAGGAAGACTAGCCCCATAATTTACTTACGAGAAAAAAGTTCCAACGTTCTTGTCAACAAAAAAATTATCGAGCTGTATAGCCCAGGGACAATTTTCCATAGTACCACTCGTAAAAGGGCAGCATCCAGGAAACAAAGGATTAAACAAGGATCTGAGGCAGTACAGGTATTATCATCTTCACCGACAAAAAATGAACTTTTATACTTATCCAATAAAAAGCAGCAAGGGCCACACAAGTCTTAGCAAGGGCATAAGAGTCCAGAAATGCTCATACACGAGATAACTGCAAGGGCGCTACAAGAGAAAGTTTAGCGCTAAGACAGTCTAATGCCAACAGGGATATAGAAAGCCCGCAGCCATAGCACAGGGTTGAGCTCAGACCAGAAATTAAGCCTAAAGGAAATACAGAGTGCACCCTATACTATCTTCAGTTCCTGCTGCACCGCAAGTGCAGTTGAGGAGCCGCACAAACGCAATGGCCCAGTACTGTCTAATGCGAACTGCCAAGAATTTATTAGCCACAAGGTCTTACTGTAAACTGCGCCTGTGTGTGTGGTGTGGTGAGCTTCATGACTCCACACACTGCCCAGCGAGCAAAGATGATACAACTCAAAAAGGTGCGGCGCTGCGGTGGAAATCAGCTAACTATAGAGGTTGCCCAGTTATAAGGGCTGAAAAGTCGAATCCACCAGAAGTGCACCCGCACCCAAATCAGCTGGTTGCCTGCTCTCCAGGTCAAACCACGAAGTCTTCTTCTCGACTGCAGCCAGATCCTCACTTGGACCCATAAGCTCAAACCAAAAATTTTCTACACGCAAGTGCTTTAAAATTAGGACTGTCTACCCCAGCTCAAGCTCATTGCCACCAATCGGCTTATACCAAGAACCGAACCTCAGCAGCATCAACCGCAGAGCAGCCAAAAGTAACTGGCCGTGTGATCTACAACAAAGCCTTACGGAGTTTATGTCGTTTATGCGTACAACAATGCAAAGATCTGATGCGAGCCAAAATCCTAGTAATACCAAATGCTGGTTTCACAACAATCCAGAAGCTTCCTACGGATATCTGTGGTTTTTCAACTTTGCGTTTCGCCGACAACAGAATTACAACAATTACTGGACCAGTCGACGTAATGCTTTTTCGAAACACATCTAAACAGATACAATTTTCACTTCTGAGGATATTCATTCTATCAGTTCAAACAAGATAATTTAAAGCACGGCGGGACTGGAATTTAATCAGGGAGCCCGTATTAAACACCATTATCATACGAAATTTGCTAAAAACTACCTACAGGCCACATCCATAAATATACACCTAAATACTGGCCAGCAATTAATGCTGTATAAATATGCCTGCCCCCACGCTTTCACAATAGCCGAAGATAAGGTTTATGCATTTTTCTCACTCGAGACCACTTTAGCAACAGAGACTACAATGCCAACACACACACTGGGATCTCGTCCGTGACTCAAAGGAAAGCAAGCTTTATAATGCAGTATCAAAATAAAAACAAGCTATATTTCTTCTGGCACGCAACATACTGGCCGGCAGACCCGAAAACTTCGGATTTAATAGACTTTGCAGTGCCAAAATATTCCTAAAAACATGATAAAGCGCCGAATGCCTCTCGGATCTTCCGCATCTACTGATCACTCGCCTGTCCTTTTTACTCTACTCCGACATCCGAACATGGGATCAACCATTAAAACTGACCTTACATAAACAATTGGGTTAAGTACAGGAAGTATATTAGCTCACATTGACTAAGTCCTCTACCTCAGCTTGATAAATAACATGACAGTTTTTAATTAAAATTCGGAATCTGTACTCGTCTCCACACAAATAGAGTTTCAACACCTCATACTACTCAGCTTTCCCAATGGAATCAAAAAAGAGTCAAATCTACAAATCAAACAGCTCGTCCTCGAAAAGCGACGCTACGTCGAAGCATATGCTCACAGATCGCCATCTGCAAAGCAATGCCCAAACATGCCCTCACGTCTGGCTTGCTCCAGCTCTACAGCAAAAAGAAACATATGTCCACCGCCGTTACATTAGAACGTCAACTGAATTGTACAAAACACTCTATCGGAGAGCTCGCAACTCATGAGCTACCGAAACCGTGATGCCTAGTAGAAATTTGGGAGGCGGCTGCGGGCGCGCAGTGACGCAGGCAAAGCCCGCTGCGTTACCAACCACGCTAAAATGTTTTTCCAACCAAATCACTGAAATTCGTTTACTTTGCCGACTCTATCGCGCCAGGCCCCAGCCTCAACATGAGCGATTGAGTTTCGCCCGGCGAAATCGTAAAGCATCAAAGACAACTGAATCGAAAAATCGACCTCATAACTCCAAAATGATCATTCAGCTCACCTTGCGCCGTTTGCACTCTCACTGCCCAGCTCTTTAATACTACCATCACCGAAGCGCGGCCACTTTCCAGTGAGATGGAAAAAAGTCAATTATAACTATTGCTAAGCCGGGGAAAAGGAACACACTATCCCCATCATATAGAGCCTATAAGCCTACTCTCTTGCCTATCCAAACTCACTGAAAAATGCCTAATGACTCGGATAAACACACCTGAGGAATCCAGGAAGGGAACCCCGTCAGACAATTTAGGTTCGCGTGAAAAGCATGAGAACAATTGAGCAGGTCAACCGGATAACGTCGCAGAAATTCGAAGCAGCTTTCAAGCTTAAAGAGCTTAGCTGTATTTGCCCATATTTTAGATGTCTCAGAAGCATTTTGATAGAGATTGGCTCGAAGGTCTAATGTACAAAGATCAGACAATGCTCTTCTACAGCACCCACAAGATTTGGGAGTCTTACCTTCGACAGAAAATTTGTTGTGAGGGTGCAACACTGCTCTATCTGATGGAGTTACACTGTTGGGCTGGAATTCCTCAAGGAGCGTGCTAGGGCCAACACTATATGTCCTCTACACAGCAGACATCCCAACAAGCACACGTCTGACAGCATCCTACGTTTGCCAGACATCAGTTAACCTTGGTCGTTCTAAATGCCAATTCAAGCAACTGCGCAACTGGCTCGTCATATGGTTCGATGTTGAAAAAATGGCTATCAGATTGGCGAATTAAGAGAACGAGCTAAAACGTACAAACGGGTTACGTTCATTGAACAGGCAAAACTGCCCGCCGATTACGTTAAACAACACTCCCTACTCCACAAGCAAAAGCAGAAGTAACTTACCTAAGAGTACGTCGGGACAAGAAGACTCACATGGCGCCAACATGAAGCCAAAAGAACACACCCTAAAAATAAAAGCCAGCAGCCTTCATTGGCTTATCAACGCCTGGTCACCTCTTTAGCCTTGAAGATCAATATGCTGGCCTGTCGGTACTAAACCTATATGGATGCTTCGGCTCCCGGTTATCAGGGGAACACCAGCAATAATAACAGTGACATTGTTCAGAGAGTTCAGTCGGAGATCCACAAAGAACAATCACCAAGGGCACGAAATGGTATGTTCGCAACGAAAACATACACCGCGACTTAAACATTCAATAGCCAGTCAAATTGATGTCACGCAGAACAAAGGTAAAATTGCTTCACCAAGCTATCGGTGCACCCTAACCACCTGGCGAGAGGTCTAACAAGGTTAAGCAAGCAATCACGCAATGTTTGAATTTCAGGATTAATTAAATTGATTTATTAGATTTATAAAAAAGAAGATAATCAATGATAGAGACAGGGATCAATGTAATTAACAGGGTTTATTTAAGAATGCAGCTTATATTCTAAATGCAACTTAAAGTATAGACTATGTAAATTCATACCAGTGTTTTTCAATAATTTTTCCTAAATATGATTGTCATTTATTGAAAACTTGGGTAAAATAATACTAAACAAACTTCAAATGAAAACCATTTCGAAATTTGATTTCTTGACACATTCAGATTTATGCCATCAAGTTTAGATACCCTTGCTTCTAATTTAATTGATTATCAATAAAATACAGTAAAATCATTTTAAAAAACGATAAAGAATTCCGTCTTATGCGTAAAACGAGGGTATCTTTCCTTATAACTAGATTTAGCTGGTCGATCTTGAGGAAAGCTATTATTCTAGTAACCTTGACGGAAAAGGAATGCTCTCAAAATGATTATGAACACGGCATAATGACTGCTCTAGGGCCTTGCAAGTCTACAAGGGATTATCTAGAGCTATATTTAAAACTAGTTTCTTTTGAATAAGTATATTTAAATATTTTAGAGAAATATCA
>NW_024572065.1:0-21228 GCF_018153835.1 Drosophila eugracilis | reverse complement strand
AGACTTTGCACAAAGAGCTCTAGCTCAAGGGCTTTGTTAGCAGGTCTGTCGGCGTTCCACACACGAATTTTAAGGCCGATTTGACTCATGGTTGCGCTACATTACGAGGGAGAGATCCAGGGAAAGCCTGTGCCGTTCCAAAAGCGTGTTAAGGTAGCAATTTTAAAACAAGTCCCATCATCGACACCATCACTTGGAACATCTTGTCGAACTGGGCAACAAGGACAGACAATGTTTCATTGGATTGCAAGAACATTTGCTTTTGAAGTTGCTATTTAAGATCGTTGTTGAGGTTGAGATCGCTGTTGAAAAACTTGCTGTTGTTGTTGTTAAAGCTGACCTAGATTCATGTTATTGCTACTCAGCGGAGGAAAATGTTGTTGACTCAGAGTGAAACACACCTGTGGGGGGTGATGAACTTGTCCTCGGACAGCGTTAGCGTAGGAGCTTGAGCTAGACAGTTGTTGGGGAATGTGACATTCTTCCACCGGTTAGCAAACTGTTGATACACAACACAACCTTTATATCTAGCTGTATGGTTGCCAACACAGTTAACACACTTAACCGGATGAACATCCTTTAAGCAGGCCTCCAAGCCGTTGCAAGCCACATTTGACGCAGTTGGAGAGCTTTTGGTAAAGAGTTTTGGTGTGGACGAATGCTTGACACCTGTGGCATTGCACAACATCATCCTTTATATTAGGGAGTTCGACTTGAACCTGTTTTATTGTTTGCCGCCGATTCGAGTTTGACAACGACCATGTTGACAAACTGTGTTTTGTCAAATCGGCTCCTGGGTCTATTGATAAACCGAACCATGTCTCCAGCTGAGGTTAAACTTTCCTTGATGTTGACATCCGGTACAGAATGATAGATATCACGCATAACAACACTATAGGATCTCTCTTCTTTTAGTTGCCACGATTGGAACGGCACTTTTTTGGCAGTCAAGGATTTTGTAATAGCTCTTTAAGTATTCGAATCTACAGCTGGGATGCTACCAGAGTTATTGGGATGGCATTTCTGGGAATACTTGGTCGGGTCAACTATCTTGTCTGTATATCTGATGAGACCGTTCAGGTTTTCACAATGGTCAACACCTATAGGGGGTGGCTTGTGGGGGGAAGTTGTTCCTGGCTTCCAGACGGACGGCTAAGATTCCTGGTGTTGTTGTTGTTGCTTGATGAGTGAATGTTTGCAGTTTTTCCAAATTATTACTAGACAGTCTTACTCCGGCAGAAGTACTGGTTGTTTCGATTGGTGTGATCGGATGTGGAGCAGCTACAAATAGTTTCCAGTCTATGGGAGTCTGAACTTCGCTGACTGAATTCGGTGAGCTGTATTCAAGTCCACGTTTATTGTTTATCGATCTTTGGGTCCACCATTCCTCATCGTTGATTAATTTTTTTTATTAATTTTTTTGGAAGGTGATTTTGTCTTGTTGTTCCAATTGTCCCAACGAATTAAGTTTTATCACAGATGTGGACTTGTCTATAGACATTTCATAACGAAATCGAAACAATTCACAAAAGAATAAAGTTTTTTGCTTTATAAATGACAAAACGTGGGGGTGTGTCAATTTTTTGATAGCGATTTAATATTTTAAAATTGGAAAAGACAGCAAACGCTATATTCGAGTGCTGCGACTTGTAAGATACCCACTACTGTGTCTTACTCTGGTCACTGTCTTTCTCAACCTCGTAAATGGAATCTGTTTTCTTGGTGATAATTAAACATCTTTAAATGATAAAAAAAATATTTCATTCATTTATTTATTTTATCTAAGGCTAACAATTAGTAAAAACTAAGAGCTAAAAAATGGCTAGGAGCAATAGCAGTTAGGGTCTTCAGCTCGGCTTAAGTTAGAATATGGCTTGTGTATTTACAAAAAATTTGATTTAGTTAGATTTGGGAGGTGATATGGGAGTTGTTTAGGAATTTGAGGATGTTTAGGGAGTTTGTATCTGTGGGGTTAGCTATGGTGGTGATTGGATCAGGATTATTGAGGAATAAGGATCTTTGTGTGGAAAGGGAGGGGCAGGAGCAAATAATGTGGTGGATGTCAATCTGGGAGATGTTGCATAATGGGCACACATTGTTCCTTGTTCTGTCGAGGTAGTGGGCGTTTGTTAAGAATGAGTGTCCTAGTCTGAGGCGGGTGATGATGGTTTGTTCTCTTCTGTTTAGGAGGGAGTGTTTGAGGGGCTAGGTAGACGTTGACAACTTGAGTATTTCCTGATACCAGACGGAGGTACGCAGTTGTGTTTGTTTTGCATGTATAAAAGATTTTAAGAAATGGGATGCATCACTGGGGCTTAGGTTAGGGGTGTAGGTTAAGGGGAATTTGGCAGCATGTTTTGCTGCAAAGTCAGCTTTTTCGTTACCTGCAATGCCCATGTGACTGGGGATCCAGATAAGTTTGATTTTTGGGAAGTGTTGGGATATCATATTGCGAGCTAGGGTTGGATAGTGAGAATGGTAATGGGAGTCTGTACAGATGGCATGCTTGCCTGGCAGCTTGGCGCGGATGACTATGGCTTACTGGATGGCTATAGTACCGAGGATCGCTCGATAGTACCGAGGAGAAGATAGGTAGGAGGCGTGTTTTTATGGTTTCGCGCTCGGTTGTACTGCTGTAGGTGGTAATACCATCGGCTTTGGAGCCATCTGTGTAGATGAAGTTGTGATTTGGAAAGGATGATTTGAGGGAGTGGAAGAATTGTTGGAAAACGATTGAGGGAGAAGTTTTTATTATATTTGGAGAGGGAGGTGTCTGTGGCTTTGATGATGTTCAGCATGTTGAATTTTTTGGAGGGTAACTTTTTTATTGGGAGGGTTGGGATAGAATTGGAGTTACAGATTTTTAGGATTAGGTCTTTGGTACTCGGATATCTATAGTTCGTTTTTGGGGTTTCGTGAAAGTGTCCTTAGACTGGGAGAGGGTTTTGGAGAGCTTGCCGGTAAGGAAGTCTCTTTTGTGCTCGATGGTATTGATGCCCAACTGAGCCAGTAAGTTGTTGGTTGGCGTAGAGCGGAATGCACCCAGTGCTGATCTTATTGCGGAGTTAAGTGAGGATTTTAGGCGGTTAAGCTGGGATTTGGGCGCGCGGCCATAAATGGGGAGGCAGCAATTTTGGTCACTATCAGAGATTTGACTATTTGGACAAGGGTTGCTGTATTAGTGTTGTACTTGAGGGAGGAAAGGTGCTTGACAATGCCAAGTGGTTTTGTGAGGTCAGATTTCAGCTTGTTGATGTGCGAGGTCCAATTGTATCTGTGGTTAATAGTGAGGCCTAATATTTTGAGGGTGTTGGTGCTCGGAATAATGGTGCTACCTGAGATTATCTTGGCCTTGCAGTTTTGTTTGCTGCAGATGTGGATGAGTTGACATTTTTCTACAGAGAGAATGGAGCCCGATTGGAGGCATTATTCGTCAATGCGATTAAAAAGGGATGAGAGGTTGGATGTAGGATTTTTACGCTTGTTGTATTGAATAAGGAGGTGGAAGTCGTCAGCGTAGGCGCAGAACTTGATTTGTTTAGGGATAGATATGTTGGAGAGAGAATTGTAGGCAATTAGGAATAGGATTACGGAAATGGGTGAGCCTTGTGGGATACCATTGTCAAGCGGGAATATGTTTGAGAGGCATTTCTCAGACTTGACGATGATTTTCCTGTTAGTCATAAAGTTCTTGACGAAGTTGGTGATTTTTGGGCCTAAGTGCCAATCGTGCAGCTGGTGTATGATCAATTCTATCGAAGGCTTTAGTAAAGTCTAGCGATAGAATTGACAGGTGTTTTTTGAGAGCAATAGATCTGGAAGCTAGGTGGTCTACGTAGAGTAGATTTGCCTCTTTTGAATCCGAATTGGCTGTTGTGTATGAGAACGTTATTTAAAACGAACCACCACAACCTCTTGGTCACAATTTTGTCAAGAACTTTAGATAGGCACGGGTTCAGGGAAATGGGTCTATACGAGGAGAGTTCTGTTTTGGGTTTGTTGCGTTTAACTATGGGAAGGATGAGGCTAAGTTTAAGTGATTGGGGGATGTGGGAGGAGAGGATGTAGTTGAAGTGGTTGACAATTCTAAGTTTTACAGGGATCGGAAGGTTTTTGATCATGGAGTAGGAAATTCGGTGGAGGCCTGGGGTGTTGCCTCTTAGGGAGTTCAGTGGGGATAAGAATTCTATATAGGAAATGTTCGTTTCAATTTCTAGGGCTGGTTTCGAAGCTTGGTATGTGGGGACTGTATTCAGGAGTTGTTTATTGAGGCGGAATCGGGGTGAAAAGTTATTGTCATCTGCTTGATCTGACCGAATGTGTTTGCGATTTCAGTTTGGTCGGTAATTTCCATGGGGTTGCAAATGCAGTGAATATGTTTTGTGGGTGCTGATGTTTGCCCACGTTTTCAGAACAGAGGGTCAGAGGGTTCAGGGTCAGAAAATTGATTGATATCCGTAGTAAAACTACGGATAGAAGCTCTTTTGGCTATCCTGACGGCCCTTTTGAGTTTTGCGTTAGCTTTTTTATATTCGATGGTGTTGAAGGAAGTAACTTCTCTTTTCAGGATTCTCCATTTTATGGATTTATCTCGTTTAAGAAGAACTTGTTCCACCAAGGAACTGTGTGATGGGAAAGTCGTGTTTTGGGGAATTGAGTAATGGGCACTTTGAATGATTATCTTTTTTAAAATCGCTGCTTCGCGGTTGACATTGCGGCTGGAATTGATTGACGTGTTGAGGAGGAGGGATTTTTCCTTAAAGAGTTCCCAGTCTGCGGATCTAAGTTTGAAGGAAGGTTTGGATAAGAAGGCGAGAGAGGATGGGTTGTTAAACAAGGATAAAAGAATAGGGAAGTGGTCACTGCCATATTGGTCGTCCAACTCTTCCCAATGGATTTCGGGTGCTAATGTTGATGATGCAAAGGATAAGTCGATGTGAGTGAAAGTGTTGTGGGTGGAGAAGTCGGTAGGGGAATTGTCGTTAAGGAGCATGAAGACTGATTTGTCTAGGTAGTCCGCTATTATTTTCCCTCTGGCATTATGTTTAGGCGAACCCCAGTAGGGGTGCCAGCTGTTAAAGTCCCCTAGGACAAGTGTGTGAAAATTACGCGAAGCAAAGGTATTTTCGAGGTTATTGGTATTAAATGATTTGGAAGGTGAGATGTATGCAGAAATTATATTGAATTTGTATTTAGAGTGAATGTTAACTCCGGCGGCATCGAAGTCGGAGTTCAGAGACATGGGGTTTTGGGAGATGGAGTTGTGGATGAGAAGGGCAGTGCCTCCAAAGCCGTTGTGGTTGTTGACGCTAGTGTGAAGTGTATAATTAATTGGGGAGGGGAGTGAGGATAGATTTGATATGTGGGTTTCTTGAAGGAAATGTGCGGATTCTGGGATTTAATTAACATTTGAAGTTCTGTGTAGTGGTTCCTATAGCCATGTATGTTCCATTGAATAATTCTTAACATAAGTATTTATTTGGTGTGGAGTAGGGAGATAACTTAGAGGTAAAATTAACGCTAATCATATTATGTGTTTTGGAGATGATGTGGGGGATTGCGATCAATACAGGAAATGGATTTCAATTTTGATCTGGTAAGGACTGAGCTTTGTTCTTGTTTCAAAAGATGTTTTGTTCTGTTCGAAGAGTTTAAGGGTAGTAGTTTAACATTCTTTGCAGTGGGGTCAGCCTGGGAGGTGCTCGGTGTTTCTGATCCAGATGACATGGGGTCGTCTGGGGGCAAGCTCGTCACGGTGGGTTGGTCTGTGAAATTTGATCTGTAGCTTACAGGTGTCCTGGTTGTTGGCTGAAGGGAGTATTGATGTGAGGTGGTTCCGTTGGATTTTGCTGTCGAGGAGTATAGAGCACCGTCGCTTGTTGTAGATCGACCAAGCAGCCCTGGTGTCTACTTTTTGTAGAGTTTTGATGGCCTGAACTTCTTTGTTCGATAGGAAGACAGGACAATATTTGAAGCGGGAGTGGTGTGTTGTATCGGGCAGAAGTGCAGTTGATGCAATTGGGCTCATTGTGGCAGATTTCGATAGATGAGTTGTCGATGTGGGCAGGGAGCCCACATTTGGCGAAGGTAGCGGCGTTCTTGTAGAACTTAGCGGTATGTCCGAAGCGTTGACAGTTATTGCAGCGCATTGGAGGGGGGATGTATGGGCGCATTTGAACTCTCTCGTAACCAATGTACAAAAAGTCCGGAAGATTGGGCAGTTTTAATGTAATTTTAATTAGGCCAGTTTCGTTTTCTTTTGTCTTCTCAAATAGTTTACCAGGGATCAATTTATAAATCTTTTAAACAGCTTCAACTTTTTGTGATTTTAAGTTTTGAAGGATCTCAGTCTCATCGATTTCTCTCAGGTCGCTTGAATAGATAACACCTTTGGTAAAATTGAGGCTCCGGTGTTCAGTTATTATGATTTTGATGTTATGGTAGGGGGTGTTTGAAGGCATTTGGTCGAGTTTCATTAGCTTTTCTGCCTGTAGTTTGTTTTTTGTTTTTATTAGGAGGTTGCCATCCTTTGTTTTTTTTGCAAATGGTGACTTCACCATGGATTGCGTTGTCGATTGTTTTTTTACGATAAAAGGCGAGATCTCGGATAGCGATTTAACATTGCGGTCTGCACTAGAGGCGACTAGATACACACCGTCGGGGGGAAGTTTCTTCCAAATGTCGGGAGGCGGCTCGAACATTTCGGGGTCAACGATCGATAAACTGTCTTAAACTTGCAGAACTCGTCACTGCAGCGCTTGAAATCTAACTGGTTTTTTCGGTTTTGATTTGGTTATTGAATTCGCTTGCGCTTGGCTGCTGCACTGCGTGAACGTATCGCGGAAGAACACAACCGATGGCTTTGGCGGTCGAATGTGAACTGTGATCATTCATTTATAATTTGTTGTAGTTGTTAAAATCAAAAGTATTTATGTTTTATGATTTATTATTTCTAATTATACCGCAACATCAGCACCACAACTTAGCATAGAAATAACGGCCAAGTTTTCATTATTGCCTATAATGGATGATTGATGAATGATATTTCGCTACCCAAAACAGCTTTAAACAATGCCATGTACTCAACTTAAATTACTATGGCTGCTACTGAGTTTTGACTCTTCGTGTTCCAGCAAATTAAATTTAAATTGAACGTTTTGAATAAATACCCTGTGGTACTTTTTCTATCAATCTCGTTCCCTCCCCAATCAGAGTCTACAAACCTACGAATTATTTTGGCCACTAAATCTACTCAAGACGTTAACTGCAGCAGTCAAGTCTGGACGTGTACTTAGCATTGTGTACAACAAACATCCTATGAGATTATGACATGGAGCATTGCAGTTAGGTAATTCATAATTTAGTTTTTTTGGTAAAGGAGCTAGTCATTGCAACTATTATTATAGGTTGCATTTTTTAAAGATTCTTTTAATATATGCAGCTTGGCTTAAGAAAATGTTATCTTCATACATTTCTATTTTAATACCAATAAAATGTGTTTTTCTTTTAGGTCGGTCATTCTAAACTTTTTCATTAAATAATTCTTGAATTTATTCATTGTTATCATATTCCCCGTAGCTATCCTTACATCATCAGCAAATAACAGCACATATGTAAATATTTTCCTTGATATCACCATTATCAAGGATATATATACACCGATCTGCGGAATACTTCAAATCGGCATCTAGCGGCTTGTTTGAGTCAGTAAATTTCCTTATTCAATGTACATACCTTGAGGAAGTATCATATATAAAGTTGTTTTTTTAGAGTATATACTGTTAGGTTGGCATAACTGTTCAAGATGGCGACGGATTTAACAGCTGTTACGTGATTTATTCTTAGTTTAATATGGCAATTCTTCACAAATACACTTATCATATTTAAAACACACACAGTTTTACCAAAGACTCTCAAATGCTTTAAATCGGTCTTTTTATTGTGCCACAACTTATAAGGGGCTATCATGCTAGGAACGAATCTAAAACAAATAAAAGGTACTCCATTAGCGTACTTTTTGCATAATGCTCTGCGTTCTGCACATCTTCATCAATGTCCCTAAGTTAATAGAACTCAACTCAACGTTTAATATCATGTATAAGAACTGCTTCTCAGATCAACCTGGAAATACTGGACTACTGGAAATATGTCGTTTTAATAAATGTACAACGCAATCAACCCTTCTTTATGTTGTATATTAATTAATTATTTTATATTTCAGCTCAACACTACACCACGTTCACATTCCACAGAGATCAGAAAGCATGAGAAAGATACCTTATTATATGAATAAAGATAAATATACTTTTGTCTATATAATAAAATGGTATTTTTAATATGTTAATATGTTTAAAATGGTATTTTTAATATGTTAATATGTTTAATAATTTTTATTTATTTATATTTGTAGTTATTAAAAAAATTTTTTTTAAACTTTTTTTTTTTTTTTTTTATTTTTTTTTTTAATTTTTTTTTAAAATAAAATTAAAAAATATATAAAAAAAAATTTAAATTTTTTTTATTTTCTTAAAATTTTTTTATAAATTAAAAAAAAATAAAAATATTTATTAATTTATTTATAATTTTTTTTTATTTTTTTTAATTATATTTTTAAACTCTAAAAATACAAAATATCTTATTTTATCTTATTAAAAAAATGAAAAAAGAAGTATAAACAAATAAAAAAAATTAAAAAAAAAAAAAAAAAAAAATATTTTAAAAAAAAACCTTTTATTTGTTACGGTTTTTATTTCATTCCATTAAAATTTTTTAAACAATTGGCTCTTTTTTTAAGTGTTAAAGAGTAAGAAAGAAAAAAAAAAAAAAATTTTATTTACCGCTTATGTGTTTAATTTTTTTTTTATTTAAATGACGTGGACTTGTTATTTTATTTACTTGTCTTGAAAATGTTTTATCACCACATTTCTTTATTATACCACCAGATGGCTTTATTTCTTTTGGTGATTAAAAGATGAAGAAATTTTGTTTTGTTTTTTTATTTGAAAAGGAAAAATTTTGTTTCATCTCACAACAGTAATGAATTAATTTCAACTACAAAAATAAAGTGTTATTTAGTTGAACTTTTTTTTTTTTTTTTTTTTTTTTTTCCTTTCATAGATTTATTGATATCGCCGGAATCGTTCAATGCCAGTTGAACTCTACCGGACGGGTAGAATGGAGTGGGATATATGGTACATATGGGATATGGGCCTTGACTATATATAAATATTTACAATATTTACATTTATACATACATAAAGTTAGTTAATAATACGAGAGGACAGGTCGCTGGGGTGAAATCTCTTTAGCCTTCTAAGAGTCTGCGGGTTAGCAAGCCTGCTAGCCTGTGGGTTTGGGTGTGCCGAGAGCCTGTCCGAGTAGCTTCTACTCAGCTGGTTTAGCAAGTCGCCCACTGGGACAAGGCGCAAGTCGTTTTGGATGGCCTGGTTTGTAACATACCAGGGAAGCCCTGATGCCCGTCGAGCAGCTCGTGCCTGCACCACTCTAAGCCTGTTCAGCTGGTGTCTAGACGCGGTACCCCATACTTGGATGGCATACGTCCAGGTTGGCGTCAGAATTGCTTTGAGCAGCAGAGCTTTCGTCGACAGTTGAAGGCTTCTGGAGCTCAAGAGCCAATCCAGCTTTTGCAGCTTTCGGAGGCACTTCGTTTTAATTGCCGTGATGTGGGTTTTCCAGATGAGCCGTCTGTCCAGGTGTACGCCCAAGTAGCAGGTAGAGGAGGCGTTTTGTATGACATTGCCATTGAAAGATAGGTCGATGTCCATAACGAGCCTTAGGGAGAAGGTCACGCATGCCGATTTGCTGCAGTTAATGGCTATGTTCCATTGCTTAGTCCAGCGCTCCATCGCATGCAGCCAGTTTTGAACTGTCTCCGAGGCTGTTAGCTGAGACGAGTGGGACGCAAGGATGGCCGTGTCGTCGGCATAAGTAGCCATAAGCAGACGGGCATCTGTAGTCGGCAGAGGAACTGGCATGTCACTGGTATATATAGTGTACAAAAACGGACCAAGTACACTTCCTTGGGGCACTCCTGCATGAATGTGTGCCAAGCTGGAGCATGAGTCTCTAACAGCTACTTTGAAGGTTCTACCAGTAATAAATGACCTCAGGATGGCGAAGTAGGGTGCAGGGAGGAGTTCCTTTATTTTGTAAAGAAGGCCTTCGTGCCACACTTTGTCAAAAGCCTGCTTTACGTCGAGAAAGACGCCTACAGTATGGAGCTTATGCTCGAGTCCGTAGGTTATGTGGTTAACCAGACGATGGACTTGGTCTGGGCAGCCATGGGATTTCCTAAAGCCGAACTGATGTTGAGGTATGTGACCTTTTACTTGTGGGAGATCCATCAGCCGACTAAGCAGAATCCGCTCAAAGACTTTGGAGAAAGTCGATAACAGGCTAATTGGGCGGTAGGAGTCAATTTGCGTAGGTGGCTTGTTTGCCTTTGCAATCATTATTATTCGCGCTCTTTTCCACTGCGTTGGAAAATATCCCAGGCTTAGCATAGCGTTAAAGATCTTCACCAGCCCTAGCACTCCTTTGGGCGGAAGAGACCTTGCCGCTCGATTATCGATACCATCGAGTCCTGGAGTCTTTTTTAAGTTTAGCGCCTTTAGCTGGAGCGTAACTTCTTGCGGCGTAGTATGTCTAATAGGTCGAGCTGGTTGGATAGGGGCTCTTACAAAATTGTCAACTTCTTCGCGGTGGGAAGCGTCTGGAAGTTCAAAAGGAGTAAAGGTGGTGGACAGATGTTCAGCAAAAGCGTTTGCCTTGTCGCAGTCGTTCTTGAGCCAGAGGCCACTGTGACTCAGAATTGGGGATCGGAAAAGCGGCTGTCTTTTAACTCCTCTTGTTAGTTTCCATATCGAAAAATCGCTGCAATTATCCGGGCCAGCTCCCTCAAGCAGGGTATCGATGTTCTTTTGGCGGGTTTTAGCTAGCAATCTGTGCAGTCTGTTTGAGACGCTTGATAGCAGCTGCTTAGTTGCAGGATCACCAGTCACAATGAACTGCCTTCTGAGGTGCCTTTTTTGCTCCAGGAGTGCCCTTGCCTCCAAAGTCAGTAAGGGCGCCCTCCCTAGTAGGCGGGGATCAGATTGCCGCTGAGGTGGCGTAGCTCGCTGAGCAGCAGCTGTGATTGTGGTTGTGAAGTAATCAACATACGCATCCAGCTCGTTACAGGTGGTTATAGGCATATTGAGTACGGAGTGTGACTCGATGTACGACTTAAAGATGTCAACGTTGGCATGTGCTGGCAGCATTTTGGGGACTCCTTTAAAGAATTGAGCTTCTTCGTTGATCAGGAAGAGCAATGGTAAATGGTCAGAAGATAGCTCGGTCAGTACTCTAACAGAGACTTGCTGTTGTCGGAAGCCTTTCGAGATGCCAAAGTCGATTGCACTGGGTGTGGCGTTTGCACAGTAGGGGTAGCAGGTGGCTTCGCCAGATGCCACAATTTCGACATTGTTGTTAGCCAGAACGGAGCTCAAAATTCGGCCTCTGGCACACATTCGATAGTTGCCCCACCATCTGTGTTTGGCATTCCAGTCACCTGCAGCAAGAAATTTGACCCCAAGTTGGGAAAGGAGTGGCAGGATATCTGCTTCTGTCCACCTGACGGCAGGAGGGCAGTACACCGCAGCAATGTTAAACCTCCCTCTGCTTGTGGACAGCTCAATGGAAACGGCTTGAATGTGCTCTTCTGAAAGAGTGAATGAGAGTTGATGGTAAATGACCGACTTTACGAGGATCGCCGCGCCCCCATGTCTTCGGTCGTCCGGATGATCGGCTTTGTATAACGTGAAGCCAGGGATCTTGAATATGGAACAGGAATTGAGGCGGGATTCAGACAGCAGGAGGATGTCTACTTCGTGAAGCTCAATGAAGGCAGTGATCTCGTTTGCTTTCGAACTTAGTCCATTGGGATTCCAGCAGGCAATTTTAAGCGCACCCATTATGAAGAGCAGAGGAGGAAGAACGCGTTTGCAGGATTGCTTGCATTAACGTTTCTACGAGGGACATCATCCTGTCGAGCCTCGTAAAAAGTTGTTCCAATTTAGCATCAAGAGAGGCATTTGCGTTTGATTGAGTTGGAGGGGGATTATGTGTGTTGGATTGGCTCCTTTTGGCTACAGCAGCGTATGTTTTCGCGCCAGAGTTGGGTGAGGCGTGAGTTGGAAGGATCGAGTTTGTAACGGTGGCTTCTGAGACTTTCGACTGGGGACTATGCTTGAAAGCGACTTGCAAGTATTTTCGGCATCCTTTGAAGTTTGCCGCATGGGAGTTGCCGCAGTGAAAGCAGCACCTGGGGTCGTCTTTTCCAAGTTTGCACTCCAAGGTAGGGTGGTTTTCTCCGCATTCTCTGCATATGTGATGCCGTGTGCAGTACGCTTTCGTGTGACCGTATTCCTGGCACCTATTGCATTGCACAGGGCCGGACTGCTTGCGCGGCTTCTCCCAGGTCACCTTATGTCTGCAGACAGCGGTGAGGTTTTTAAGAAGCTTGTTGTTGTCTGCCTTCTTAATGTCCACAAACCTCATATTGAGTGGAAGCTGAGTTGCCTTGCTACGAGGGGTATATATGCGGATAACACAGTGACCCTGTTCCTGCAGGCATTCAATGATGTCCTCCGAAGGGACATCATGATGGATGTTCCTCATGACCATGCGAAAGGGTCGGTCTTCTGGCAGCTGGTGGTGATGGAAAACTATTCCCTTTTCACGGAAATGTTTGGCCACAAGCCTATAGGCATCCGAAGAGTTGCACTGAACGGCGCAATCACCTGAGTTCAGCGCTTTGATGGTGTATGTTTCTCCAATGAGAGCATCTAGCTCGCTGCAGAAAGCGGAGTAGCTAACCACGCCGGGAACCATTATCCTTGGAACCTTGGGTGATCGAGAGGGTTGCGGGGCAACTGTTTGGGCTTGTCCTGCACCATTTGCTGTCTCCGATTGTTGGGTTGCGTCACGTAACTTTGTGGCGCGGTTCCTCGCGGCTAGCGAAGTGGAAGGCTCGGCGTCCAATTCGTCCTCGTCGCTTAGGGCTAGGAAGCGATTAGCGTTGCTAACGATCTTTTTAGGGGTGACCTTAGGGGAGAGGTTGCTACCTGCTCTCTTCTTTGTCGCCCCTTTCTTATGGTTTACGGTGACTTCCTGCCACCCTTGAGTGGAGGGGTTAGTAGGTGCAGGGGCTTGCATCGTGCTGGATGCAGCGGAACACAGACTGCCATTTACACTAGTAGTGAAGGTCAGCGAAGATGAGGTTGGGGATGTCACTGTGCAGGTTGTTATGCAGCTTGTAGGGGCCCATCCGGTTGTACTGCCAGCATTTAAGGAGCTGTCCAGCAAACTAGCTCGCAGGCTATTACGGAGATCGGCGGAAGATGCACCAGCAAACTTTCTCATTAAATCGAAGTCGATAGATTTTTGCTGATCTTTGTCCATTTTTAGCAATTAGCAAGACTTTACCAAATAAAGTTGAGCAATATACTAAAGATGAACAAAAGCTAAGCCGGTCTTACAACCGCTTAGACTTGATCAGTTGTCCGCCAATAGGTGGCGCTTATCCTCAGCTCAGACACAAACCAGTTGAAAGCTTAGAGCTTTAACAGCTGATTGCCTCGTGGAAAACAGCCGACCACCAGCAATTTGCCGGTGCCCAGCGCTTGCGAAGAACTATGGATATTCTTGTGGCAGGTTCCTTTTGCGATCACAGGAGTGAAGATAGGTAGGACAGCTGTGGTCCTGCGGTGAAAGATCTTCCCGAAAGCCTGGGATTCTTCTTAATATTAACTTTATAAATGACACCTGATGAGAGCACCAATAACACGTCTTACTCTTGCAAAAGCTCGACTACGACTTAGTTGAACTTCTATAAGTAAATGAAAGTGTCCGCAAACTATCCGTGTTATTGAAGTGCTCTTTGGTAAACCACATTTTTAGTTTTTTGGTCTGACGTTAACACAAACAAAGCGGATGGTTTCCCAACTCGTGAACACGCAACGTATAACTGCTCATGTGAAAAACAATTATTTTCTAAATTTATCCCGCAAACACTACGCGATCGGCCTTGCGAGACTTGTTAATTGTCATTGCAAACGCAAGGCGAACTGGAAATTGCAATCGTTTGAATTCAAACGGAAGATTAGTCGGATTCATTGGTATTCGAGGAATACAATACTTTACATTGATAATGGTTGCCTCAATCAAATTCTGCATAAGTCTTTTTACCGAAATTCGAGTACCGTTGCAAAGTCGCGGTGGAGTTCCATAGTTTCGCACGTATGTCATAGCGTCTTGAGCGAATTCGTGCATGTGGCGTGGGCTTTCGATATAAGATGATGGGAGAATCTTGCATCACGCAAGTGTATAAAGCATTTCAGATCGTAGCTTTTCCTGATTGAATCGGATAAACGCTAAACGTTCGGTCTCGACTTTGACATACATGTCGACAACGAACTGCTGGAATAACCGACGGTACTTCAGAATGGCGTTCTCCTCATGTGTACTAATCATCATACAATATGCATAGTAATTCATTGCGCTTAGATTATTTTTCGTGAATACGCCTGAAACTGCAAAACAATTGAATTGTTAATGGAAACAATGATATCATAATAGCAATAATTAGTGTGTGAATATTGCACCTGTAATTGGATCGACCATCTTCAACGTGATGTTGTATCCGTCTTGCCCTTGCCAATAAATGATTGGATATTGTAACGCATCGTACAAACGATGTGTCTCGTTTACACGATGCATGATGTTGCTTCTTTGCTGAACGACAATGTCTCGCGATTTAGTTTGATCGCCAACAATGATTGCAGCAACATCATTAACGGTTAATTAATGCACCAACCGTCATTGAATCCTTGCACATGTTCACCTGTTGGGGTACAATCCGCTCTTATGACAAATTTGTGCGTATCCGATGACATTCGTTCCAATGCTCTTTTGAACATATTAACCACATCATTATAAGCGTGAAGAAATGCTTGCAGCTGTTCAATAATTCGTCTCTTTAATTGTTGTGTTCCCTGTATATTGCACCGCACATTCAGCTGATCCACCATCGACGAAATGAAATATATTTGCAGAAATTGATGCGGTTCATCTGGTGTTGGCACCATTGCACTATTGGGAATTTGACCGTTTTTCTGGCCAAAAATAATATTTTAAAAGCTAAGAAAGATATTTTGATTTGAGTTCTTATGGTCATGGTGTTTGATTTCAGCCAATCTCTATGCCTCAGCTGGAAATGCTTTAAATTCCTTTTGGAACTGCTCCAAATTGTACTTAAGCGGTAGCAAAATTTCTTGGTTTTCCTCTCTATAATATCCCTTAAGTCGTCTCCTGGTATAGCAGCTTTTACAAATTCGAATACAGCATTTTTCTTTGCGCTAGCAAATCCAGCCGTTTCTATTTTAAACTTTAGCGCATTGCAATGGGTGTTTCTTTAGGTGTTGCAGTGCAGATTGGGGAAGCTTCGTAAGATTTCGTATTTGTTAGGGCATTAAGCACTTTGCCATCAATTACAGTCAAATACAAGCTAAACCTTACATATATACATTGCCTTTCATTGAGATTTACTTTAATAGAATTTAGTGCACTGATTTCCCTTTCCATACGTATGTTCTCATTTTTAATAACGTTTAAGGATTCTTTATGAAACTGCAAAACCTTATACTTTGCGGAGTTTGATTGTTCCACAATATATTGCCGGACGAATCAATTAAACGAACAGGTATAACTGTCGTGGAAAAAAGTTAACAGTCTGCATCTCGGAACTGGCCGTTAGTGTAGGCCTGATTATAGTAAGCTTGTCCCGTGCTGCCATCAAGCCATAACTCAATATCAATTCAGCAGATAAAAAGTCAGACTGCTGGATGTTCAGTGCCGTTGCAATAGCCTCATTTTGATAATTCACTATTCGACTTCCTTTTTCTTTTTACCTACATCATGATAATTGGGATATATATTGGCCTTCCTGCATTTTCCTTTCGAATTGCGCAATATTGGTCAGTTGTAAAACCTTAATCAAAAATCAAAGCCAACGCCTATTAACATTAGGTATGTAACATAGCATTTATATCAGGGGTGCTCAAAATCGTCTTATGGCAGAGCATTTACTAACACAAATACAAGAAAGCGTGCACATATTTAGTGCCGCTTTTGGGTTTGCAGCTGTGCATTTATTTTTTTTAAATTAATTTTAGGGCTGCCTTTTTGCCACTTTTTTCTTCATATAAGCCCACAAATTTTCAATGGGGTTCATGTCTGGGCTCTGAGGAGGTGTATCTATGACCTTTTGGCAATTGTAAAGGAGCCATGTGTGCACAGTGAGCTCCTTATGTTTGGTTTCATTGTCCTGATAAAATTTAAATTTTGGCTTATTATCGACAATAAAGCCAAATTTGTCTGCACTTTGCTTTAAATTTGATTTGAGAATGGAGAGATATTGCACAGCATTCATAGTGTTTTCAATAAACGCAAGCTCTCCCACTCCCTAGCTAAAGGCGTTATTTTTGCATGCAAAAAAATATGTTTTTTTGTCAGTGTGTAAAGAGTTTCTTGACATAGGCGGCTTTTATTGCCGCTTTATGACTTATCTCTGGAATTACTTTAATTTTGGTTTCTTGTTCTTGTACTTCTTCTTCATTTGATTCAATGAATTTTAGAACTTCTTCCGCGTCAAATATATGAAAGAAGTTAAAGCGTTCTATGGGAATCGAGTTGAGCTTCTCCCTATTGTATCGATCTGTGTCCTGATTATTAGAAAAAAGATGAATTGCATCATTTGGGACATGACTTCCATCAGAAATACGGGATCTAAGTAAACTAATATCTTCAGACGGCATTTGGCCGGACGCCATGTTATTAAGAGCTAATGCAAAGGGTTGATCATCTCGCTGTCGCATTATCTCTGTGAGTTCAAAAAACCTAAAAGGACTGCAAAGATAAGATCCAAATATAGCACTGTATGGATCATGCGACGGGGCCTGGAAAATCCAACGATCACCTACTGGCCGCAATTGTCTAAGATCGCCGAACACGATAACCGAAATACCCCCAAAGGGAGCTTCTATGTTAGAAAAAATTGGCTTTAGGCGAGAATCCAAATGTGAAAACATTGTAGCGCCGACCATAAAAATTTCGTCTATTATAATTACTTTAAGATCAATAAATCGTCAACGCAGGGTATTTAACAAATCCGGACTTAAGCTCCTAAATTCGGACCCAGCCTGATTTACAGGGAGAGAGAACATGGAATGGAGAGTGGAGCCTCCGATTCCGAACGCAGCTTTTCCTGTGGGAGCACACAATAAAATCTTAAGGTCGCATCCTACTCTACTATTATACTCCTTAGAAAGGGATTGAAATAAAGTCAATATAAGTCTACTCTTGCCGACACCTGCTCCTACAAATAGAAATACAGAATTTTTTTTGCATTATGCAAAACATGTGTTAGGAAAGTTTTTTGCCTTAAATTAATGGATCTAACTAAGGTTGCTAAGTTTTCAGGTGAAATTACTGGCGAGAGCTTTATAACTCGGATATTGTTATCAGGTTCTACATCTGAAACATTGTTGTTTAAATTTAAGACATTAATTTGAGAAGATATTTCTGGAAACGCTAAGGCTCTAAACTCCTCATCGTTTGCGGCCTCCTCATCTACATTTGCCTCGTTATGACTGACTGCCTCCATGGCCCGTCTAAGCCCGTCTTCTAAACTGTCTATAGTATTATTCTTTTCAAAATTGGCTTTAATACCTCTTCATTAAGAGTATAATACTGCTCGCAATTTATTTCCATTAGTTCTACCTGCTCATTTCTCCAAGTAGCATAGATCATAACTAACGCTCTAAAATAATTTAACCTATCTGTGTTTACGTTAAAAGGACTAAATCTAATTATACTCTTCTTATTTCTTTCCCTAATAAATCCACTACCATCACGCAGTGCAAAATATTCCTGATCTAAAATTTTATTTTCCTCTTCTTCGTTACTTGTTGCCCTTTGGCGAGTACTTCCACGGCTTTTACAAAACTCATAATTTGCAGCAAAATCGGCAAAACACATGCCATCATGAACATCTGGTCTTTGTTCGTACCTATCAAGCAATCCCTTCAAAAATATGTCGGTTGAATTCGGAGGCATATTTTGAAGGTCGCATGTAGGTTTTAACATACGAACTCGTTGTTCTGGAGGGAAGGTGTAAATGTCAACGTGTTTATTGCTAGTTTCCGATAACGCCATTCCCAGACAACAATATACGGCTTCCTGAGCTTATGATACTTAAGACACTGTAGCTTTTGACGAATGCTTGAATTGCCTACATTAATTTCATTGGCTGCTTCGCGCAATATCTTCGAAATACCCCTTTGGGATTTGTTAATGTAATTATTAATATATCTATAGCAAGCAAAAGGGTCCAAAATTAACTGGATATCAATATTTGCCCTTTGCATTTAAAGAATGTGCTTATTATAAGCATTTACTTGAATTTCTGCTAATGTTCTCTTCAGAAAAATGTGTGGTTTTTTAAACTAGACCTAATAGCATATATGTAGTCCTCGTAACTGAGGCTCACTTGGTCGTGAGAAAGAAAATTTTCAAATATGCTAAAATGGCTAATCAAATCATCAGTTTGATTGCGAAGTAAAAAGTTTTGAATTCTTTTAAAGTTTTCGCGATGAAGAGAAATATTTTGAGTTTCTTCCGGAAGTGGCTTAAGTATTTCCGTTCGGGGCATTGAAGGGTATGGAATACCGAATCGACAAATAGATTGTCCACGCACATTTTTTAGACACGAATGCCCATGCTTGTGCTTTTGGTACTCAATATACGGACCCAAATCCGTTCTTGTGGCATCCACAGTCACAACTGATCTATGAAGGCTATTACGTTAGATATAGACTCTTCATTGTTCTATTTTAGGGGCGTCTTTCAGCCAAAACACGCATGTTGAAACTCAACTCGCCAATAATAGGTAGTAATGAAATTACTGCCGAAGATATCCCCAGGTTTCTTCATCAGCTTCAGAACTTCTCTTACCTATAATCAAAATATCTAGCACACGTCACTGGGTCTGTTCTGATCAAGCGCGCTTTTTCCCTAAACTGCAAGCTCATAGCTTCTTCCTCGCTTATATTAACCCTATCTACATTGCGCTTGAGCAGTACTATTAGCTCAGGCCACCTGGTTTCAGCGGCCGATAGTGTTATGAAAAAAGTTGGCAGGCCAAACTGGCGAATCATAGCCATGACTTTTTCTTTTCGTCTTCCCAGTGGGCAGGAGACGTGCGAATATCCCTAAGAATTCTATACCCTTCATCATGACAAATTAAATTTCCCATAAAATCTTCATAAAGTACGTTATGTGATTGCGCTAGAAGCACTACGCTTACGTACACAAGTTGAAATGTTATTTCGAATCTTTATTAATTCCAACTTTTTATATTTGAAGAATAATTTGTCAGTTCTACAACCTCTTCTGTCTACATTCCTAAGCTCTGATCTAACTATGGTTGTATAAGATGAAGACGTAGAAAGTGGGTCTTTTACGGCAGCATATGTATATAGTTGGGAATGCCAACTCTTCAGAATCTTCATCGAGAATCACGTCGAGTGGGTTTTGGCCTTCACCTGGAGCTATTGTGATTCTCGTCATATCTACATCGCGTGTCTGAATATTCTCAAGCAAAGTTTTTTGTCCTCCAGGATTTAAGTCTTCGGCTTCTGTATTTTCAAAGGAATTAAAAGCCTCCGAATTTTCATCCTCCTGCTGGATTTCCAATTGTCCCTGTACTAACGCTAAGTCCGCTTGAGATGCTACGAATGGAACAGTGTCGGATATAAAATTAGAATTCCACTCACTGCTCGTTAACTGACACATTGTGCTTTCTGTAAAGCTCTGTACTAACTAAATACCTAATAGCTTCTGCGATCTTAAAAAGCCTAATAGTTTCAGCCATGAAATCATGACCATATTCTATTCTTCGCTTGAGGTGACGCTCATGACCTATCGACTTAATAATCATAAATGGAAGGCGATGTGAAATTAGTCTAAGGGAGTAAGTCCGCTCAAAGAATTGTGAAAGTCGGGGAAATCTAAGCCGTTAGAAATGGCACCTTTGGGCTTTCTCCTGCTTTTATATTACTGTGACATGTCTTACAAAATGTGTAATAGTCACCAGTGTAAGCAAGCTTACTCGCATTCTGGTAAATCTCTCTCTAGATAGCTTACAACAAAAGCAAATCTGGTCTGGGCCAAGCTTTACTTTCCTATTGAATGTAGCTATGTGAGCTGCTAATTCAGTTGGTCTGCTGGCACTGGTCCTATGAGTGTCCTGAGAAAAATTTAATCTTACCTCCTGACTTCGGATCAAATTCCGAAGGTTTTATGCTTCCCTATTTTCACTAAGGCTTCTATACTGACTAACTCTTTGGCTTATATTTCTAATGGCATCGATAGTTACTTGTCGGGCAGCTATACGTGCACTTCGTCGAGCTAGTGTATTTCTTGCTTGCTCGACGACCCTGCTATCCCTAACACTCCTAACTGTAGCTCTCCTAGCCCTATCCCGCTATCTTTCTAGCAAGCGTTCCTGAGTATACCGGACCTGTGATCGTCGCAGGGTATTTGCTTCTTGCTCACCCGCACGATAAACAGGATCCAAGCGCCTTCCTTTACGGGCTGCAGTATTTTGCGCCTACTCCAAAGCCCGGGACACTTCCTAGAACACTTTTATTATTACTCTATTTAGCGACATATTAGTCGGCTCACCTGGAGTCTTTTCCGCCACAACCACAACACACGTGCAGCGGCGAACGGCTGGGGTCATCCACAGCCAACGTTCGGCTGCTGCTCTCAGTCCCACTGGTGTACCGTGTTCGGTATTATCCCAATTTCCGCGTTGGTGATATTCACTATTTATTTTGCGTTATAGACAACTTTTAACTTTGGCGTTTTGATCGCAAAAGAACAAGCCAATCAGGCGGAAATTCGCTTGTCAAAATTGCCAGATAGACGGGGTTGCCAGATTGTTTGCCTTAACAGCTTTAAAGGGCTGTAACAGCGATCTGTTATCGACTTATTTTTATTCGACTACTAACTATCGTCTACTAACTATCGACTACGGTTTGTTTACCTTTAGCGTTTATCTTCTCTGTTTATTTTTCATAAAAAAAAAATTCTATTCGTACCCTCACA
>NW_024572063.1:2500-8747 GCF_018153835.1 Drosophila eugracilis | reverse complement strand
AAAATATAAAATATAAAATATAAAATATAAAATATAAAATATAAAATATAAAATATAAAATATAAAATATAAAATATAAAATATAATATATAAATATAAAATATAAAATATAAAATATAAAATATAAAATATAAAATATAAAATATAAAATATAATATATAAAATATAAAATATAAAATATAAAATATAAAATATAAAATATAAAATATAAAATATAAAATATAAAATATAAAATATAAAATATAAAATATAAAATATAAAATATAAAAAATAAAATATAAAATATAAAATATAAAATATAAAAATAAAATATAAAATTATAAAAATATAAAATATAAAATATAAAATATAAAATATAAAATAAAAAAATAAAATATAAAATATAAAATAAAATATAAAATATAAAATATAAAATATAAAATATAAAACCATAAAATATAAAATATAAAATATAAAATAAAAATAAAAATATAAAATATAAAATATAAAATATAAAAATATAAAATATAAAAATATAAAAATAAAAATATAAAATATAAAAATATAAAATATAAAATATAAAATATAAAAATATAAAATATAAAATATAAGAAATATAAAAATAAAATATAAAATATAAAAATATAAAATATAAAATATAAAATATAAAATATAAAATATAAAAATATAAAATATAAAATAAAAATATAAAATATAAAATATAAAAATAAATAAAATATAAAATATAAAATATAAATATAAAATAAAAATATAAAATATAAAATATAAAATATAAAAAAATAAAAATATAAATAAAAATATAAAATATAGAAATATAAAAATATAAAATATAAAATATAAAATATAAAATATAAAAAATAAAAATATAAAAATATAAAACATAAAATATAAAATAAAAATATAAAATATAAAATATAAAATATAAAATATAAATAATAAAATATAAAATATAAAATATAAAATATAAAATATAAAATATAAAAATATAAAATATAAAATATAAAATATAAAATATAAAATATAAAATATAAAATATAAAATAAAATATAAAAATATAAAATATAAAAATATAAAATATAAAATATAAAAATATAAAATATAAAAATATAAAATATAAAATATAAAATATAAAACAAAATATAAAATATAAAAATATAAAATATAAAATATAAAATATAAAAAATATAAAAATATAAAATATAAAATATAAAATATAAAATATAAAATATAAAATATAAAAATATAAAAAATATAAAATATAAAATATAAAAAATATAAAATATAAAATATAAAATATAAAAATATAAAAAATAAATAAAAATATAAAATATAAAATATATAAATATAAAATATAAAAATATAAAATATAAAATATAAAATATAAAAATATAAAAAATAAAATATAAAATATAAAATATAAAATATAAAATATAAAATATAAAATATAAAATATAAAATATAAATATAAAATATAAAATATAAAATATAAAATATAAAATATAAAATATAAAATATAAAATATAAAATATAAAATATAAAAATATAAAATATAAAATAAAAATATAAAATAATAAAATATAAAATATAAAATATAAATATAAAAATATAAAATATAAAGAATATAAAATATAAAATATAAAATATAAAAATATAAAATATAAAATATAAAATATAAATATAAAATATAAAATATAAAATAAAATATAAAATATATAAAACATAAAATATAAAAATATAAAATATAAAATATAAAATATAAAATATAAAAATATAAAATATAAAATATAAAATATAAAAATATAAAATATAAAATATAAAATATAAAATATAAAAATATAAAATATAAAATATAAAAAATATAAAATATAAAATATAAAATATAAAATATAAAATATAAAATATAAAATATAAAATATAAATATAAAATGTAAAATATAAAATATAAAATATAAAATATAAAATATAAAATATAAAATATAAAAGGTATAAAGATATAAAGAGAAAAGTATAAGGTATAAAATATAAAATATAAAATATAAAATATAAAATATAAAATACAAAAAATATAAAATATAAAATATAAAATATAAAATATAAAATATAAAATATAAAATATAAAGATATAAAATATAAAATATAAAAAATATAAAATATAAAATATAATATAAATATAAAATATAAAATATAAAATATAAAATATAAAAATATAAAAAATATAAAATATAAAATATAAAATATAAAATATAAATATAAAATATAAAATGTAAAATATAAAATATAAAATATAAAATATAAAATATAAAATATAAAATATAAAATATAAAATATAAAGTATAAAATATAAAAGATATAAAATATAAAATATAAAATATAAAATATAAAATATAAAATATAAAAAATATAAAATATAAAATATAAAATATAAAATATAAAATATAAAATATAAAGATAAAATATAAAATATAAAATATAAAATATAAAATATAAAATATAAAATATAAAATATAAAATATAAATATAAAATATAAAATATAAAATATAAAATATAAAAAATATAAAATATAAAATATAAAATATAAAATATAAAATATAAAATATAAAATATAAAATATAAAATATAAAAATAAAATATAAAATATAAAATAAAATATAAAATATAAAATATAAAAATATAAAATATAAAATATAAAATATAAAATATAAAATATAAAATATAAAATATAAATATAAAATATAAAATATAAAATATAAAATATAAAATATAAAATATAAAATATAAAATATAAAAATATAAAATATAAAATATAAAATATAAAATATAAAATATAAAATATAAAATATAAAATATAAAAATATAAAATATAAAATATAAAATATAAAATATAAAATATAAAATATAAAATATAAAATATAAAATATAAAATATAAAATATAAAATATAAAATATAAAATATAAAATATAAAATATAAAATATAAAATATAAAATATAAAATATAAAATATAAAATATAAAATATAAAATATAAAATATAAAATATAAAATATAAAAATATAAAATATAAAATATAAAATATAAAATATAAAATATAAAATATAAAATATAAAATATAAAATATAAAATATAAAATATAAAATATAAAATATAAAATATAAAATATAAAATATAAAAATATAAAATATAAAATATAAAATATAAAATATAAAAATATAAAATATAAAATATAAAATATAAAATATAAAATATAAAATATAAAATATAAAATATAAAATATAAAATATAAAATATAAAATATAAAATATAAAATATAAAATATAAAAATAAAAAATATAAAATATAAAATATAAAATATAAAATATAAAATATAAAATATAAAATATAAAATATAAAAATATAAAATATAAAATATATAAATATAAAAATATAAAATATAAAATATAAAATATAAAATATAAAATATAAAATATAAAATATAAAATATAAAATATAAAATATAAAATATAAAATATAAAAATATAAAATATAAAATATAAAATATAAAATATAAAATATAAAATATAAAAAATATAAAATATAAAATATAAAATATAAAATATAAAATATAAAATATAAATATAAAAATATAAAATATAAAATATAAAATATAAAAATATAAAATATAAAATATAAAAATATAAAATATAAAATATAAAATATAAAATATAAAATATAAAATATAAAATATAAAATATAAAATATAAAATATAAAATATAAAAATATAAAATATAAAATATAAAATATAAAAATATAAAATATAAAATATAAAATATAAAATATAAAATATAAAATATAAAATATAAAATATAAAATATAAAATATAAAATATAAAATATAAAATATAAAATATAAAATATAAAATATAAAATATAAAATATAAAATATAAAATATAAAATATAAAATATAAAATATAAAATATAAAATATAAAATATAAAATATAAAATATAAAATATAAAATATAAAATATAAAATATAAAATATAAAATATAAAAAAATATAAAATATAAAATATAAAATATAAAATATAAAATATAAAATATAAAATATAAAATATAAAATATAAAATATAAAAAATATAAAATATAAAATATAAAATATAAAATATAAAAATAAAATATAAAATATAAAATATAAAATATAAAATATAAAATATAAAATAAAAATATAAAATATAAAATATAAAATATAAAATATAAAATATAAAATATAAAATATAAAATATAAAATATAAAATATAAAATATAAAATATAAAATATAAAATATAAAATAAAATATAAAATATAAAATATAAAATATAAAATATAAAAAATATAAAATATAAAATATAAAAATATAAAATATAAAATATAAAATATAAAATATAAAATATAAAATATAAAATATAAAATATAAAATATAAAATATAAAATATAAAATATAAAATATAAAATATAAAATATAAAATATAAAATATAAAATATAAAATATAAAATATAAAATATAAAATATAAAATATAAAATATAAAATATAAAATATAAAATATAAAATATAAAATATAAAATATAAAATATAAAATATAAAATATAAAATATAAAATATAAAATATAAAATATAAAATATAAAATATAAAATATAAAATATAAAATATAAAATATAAAATATAAAATATAAAATATAAAATATAAAATATAAAATATAAAATATAAAATATAAAATATAAAATATAAAATATAGAAATATAAAATATAAAATATAAAATATAAAATATAAAAAATATAAAATATAAAATATAAAATATAAAATATAAAATATAAAATATAAAATATAAAATATAAAATATAAAATATAAAATATAAAATATAAAATATAAAATATAAAATATAAAATATAAAATATAAAATATAAAATATAAAATATAAAATATAAAATATAAAATATAAAATATAAAATATAAAATATAAAATATAAAATATAAAAATATAAAATATAAAATATAAAATATAAAATATAAAATATAAAATATAAAATATAAAATATAAAATATAAAATATAAAATATAAAATATAAAATATAAAATATAAAATATAAAATATAAAATATAAAATATAAAATATAAAATATAAAATATAAAATATAAAATATAAAATATAAAATATAAAATATAAAATATAAAATATAAAATATAAAATATAAAAATATAAAATATAAAATATAAAAAAATATAAAATATAAAATATAAAATATAAAATATAAAATATAAAATATAAAATATAAAATATAAAATATAAAATATAAAATATAAAATATAAAATATAAAATATAAAATATAAAATATAAAATATAAAATATAAAATATAAAATATAAAATAAAATATAAAATATAAAATATAAAATATAAAATATAAAATATAAAATATAAAATATAAAATATAAAATATAAAATATAAAATATAAAATATAAAATATAAAATATAAAATATAAAATATAAAATATAAAATATAAAATATAAAAATATAAAATATAAAATATATAAAATATAAAATATAAAATATAAAAATATAAAATATAAAATATAAAATATAAAATATAAAATATAAAATATAAAATATAAAATATAAATATAAATATAAAATATAAAATATAAAATATAAAATATAAAATATAAAATATAAAATATAAAATATAAAATATAAAATATAAAATATAAAATATAAAATATAAAATATAAAATATAAAATATAAAATATAAAATATAAAATATAAAATATAAAATATAAAATATAAAATATAAAATATAAAATATAAAATATAAAATATAAAAATATAAAATATAAAATATAAAATATAAAATATAAAATATAAAATATAAAATATAAAATATAAAATATAAAATATAAAATATAAAATATAAAATATAAAATATAAAATATAAAATATAAAATATAAAATATAAAATATAAAATATAAAATATAAAATATAAAATATAAAATATAAAATATAAAATATAAAATATAAAATATAAAATATAAAATATAAAATATAAAATATAAAATATAAAATATAAAATATAAAATATAAAATATAAAATATAAAATATAAAATATAAAATATAAAATAAATATAAAAATATAAAATATAAAATATAAAATATAAAATATAAAATATAAAATATAAAATATAAAATATAAAATATAAAATATAAAATATAAAATATAAAATATAAAATA
>NW_024572062.1:0-23949 GCF_018153835.1 Drosophila eugracilis | reverse complement strand
AATCTAAGGGTTGGGTCAAACCTCAACTATCATAATAGAAGATATTTTTTAAGCTTATGTAATATCTTCATCATGTTTTATTATTATTAATTATTATTTACAGTAGTCAATGGAAAATTGTGTATCGATGTGTGATTATAGCTTCAGTTCCCATCGCTTATTTACAGTGAAGAGCTCCTTTTTTGTAAGCTCTTAAAAACCAAGAAAACTGAAAAATGAATTGAAAATTAAACATCCGCGGGGAAAGAAATGGTGCATAAAGATGTCCTCGAGAATCGACATCGAAAAGCAACCTGGAGGTGCACCTGAAGCATCACCAGCCGAAGTCGCGCCAGAACTTAAGATTTCTAGAGAAGTGGGAGGAAGAAGAAGCCGGGAGCATAAGAAAAGCCGATTAATTGCCCTTCTTGACTTCATCCTGAAAATCCAACGTCCAACAGTATAGATTAAACACACTCAGAGTGTACGTATAGGTACTTGTGCTCAGGTTGCCTTTAAAAATTATCAAATACTAAGTGTTCCAATTATTAAGATAAGTTATAATACTGATTGTTACAATTAAAGACAACGTGTAGGAACGTAAGCGCTGTAACTGCACCACTGCAAGCGAATACGGAGATAGCACGCACGCTGTCTACAGGCTTATTATATCCAAGCGGCAGATCACAAAAACAAACAAGGAGTACCCAATGCCCGTCCCCCGACCCCTAAAACATAACTAACGATATGCTTTTAACAACAACGACCAGCAAAATGGCCTCGTTGAAAACGGTGACTTCGACACTAACGACGACAACAACTGCAGTTTCTGTATCTTCAGCTTTTACTAACAAGCTAACCCCTACCCAACCCAGAAATACAAAAAATGTTAGCGGATAATTAATACAAACAGAAATCGATCAATATGTGCAAATAAAAAGAACTTTAAGACCACAAGCAGATAAAAAACAAGAGGAAACGCTATAGTCGAGTGCCGTGACTATAAGATACCCGTTACTGTTTTATGCAATTTTAAGAAATTCATTTTGCTAGTCTAAATTCACAAAGCACTTCCTATTGTCGGAGAAAGCATGTTGAGTAACTGTTAGCTCAACCGTCTTCGCTCAAGAATATATGTGTATACTTTATAGGGTCGGAATCGATTCCTTTTACATAACTGTTACATACTTTTCAGCGAATCTAATATAACTTTTAATCTACGAGTAACGGGTATAAAAACCGTTGATGACATAAGACTGACACATTTTCTGCCAGGAATGTGGGCTCATCCCTCCAAACCTAAATGTATAAACAAAAGTCTCTTATCCATTCTATTCTGTCTCAGTTGTGATTAATTATATGTCGTGTGAGCGAAATGATGTGAAATAAAATAGTTACAAAAGAAACTATTTTTTTTTTTTTTTTTTTTTTTTTTTTTTTTTTTTTTTTTTTTTTATTTTTAAATTTTTAGTATTAAATAATTAATTTTTTTTTATTAATTTAAAATTTATTTTTATTATAATTTATATATTTTTTATAATTTTTAATTATATTAAATAAATATTTTTAATAAAAAAATTAATATAAAAAATATAAAATAAAATTTAAAAAATTTTTTTTAAATTTTTTTTTATTTTTTATTTTTTTTTTTTTTTTTTTTTTTTTTTTTTTTTTTTTTTTATGATTTTTATTTTTTTTGGTTGTATTTTTTTTAGTTTTGTAGAAACTATAATATAATTTTTTTTTTTTTTTTTATTTATTTATTTATTTTTGTTTTTTTTTTTCTTTTCTTTTTTTTCTTTTTTTTTTTTTTTTTTTTTTCTTCATTTTTTTTTTAAGATTGTTTGAGAGTTTTAAGTCGCTAGCTCTTAAACTAAGCTCGCAAACGGTATTGAAACAGATGGAGATGGCTATATCAAGTTCAAACCTATTGGTCTGATCAAGAATAATATAATACTTAAAAACTAAAATTAAAAAAAAAACAGAGTAGAGAATGAAGTTCAAACCTTGGCACCGTATATATTTAATGCGGACAGAATATTACAGTTTCATTTGATCTCAATTTAACGCTCATTGACGGAAAGGTTTTGAATGTGTTAATGGGCATGAATTCCACCCAGTCATGTCCAATATGTGGTGGAACTCCAAAAATTGTTTTGATGACGAAGGACACAAACGCGGACATTTTTAAGCCAAAGCCTAATACTCTGCAATATGGAGTGAGTCCATTACATTCTTGGATACGATTTTTTGAATTCGTATTGCATGTTTCGTATCGGATTGGTCTGAATAAATGGCAAGTGCGAGATGCAAATGACAAGGTTATGTTAAATTGCTGGAAGAAAAATATTCAAGATGAATTATGGAAGCAGATGGGACTGCACGTAGATTGACCAAAACAAAACGGAAGCGAATATTTCGGTTAAGGAGGTAGCCGAAGAGGTGCGCAAGGAGATCGCCCCTTCGCTTGGTGTTCGCCTGCATGGGGTGAGAGGGCTTGCGCGTGGCGGCGCCATAATCCGCGCCCCCTCATCAGGCGAAATTCGCAAAGTAGTTGCGAATAAGAAGTTTAGTGAAGTAGGCCTCGAAGTTAAGCAGAATTCTGCACTGAGGCCGAAGCTGATAATTCAAGACGTGGCAACACAGATTGCCCCGCAGGAGTTCATGGAGGAACTTTTTGCGAACAATCTCAAGGAGCACATTCCGGAGGCGGAGTTCCGCAGGGCGGTGCACCTTGAAAACGAGCCCTGGACGGTCGCAGACGGAGCCACGATTAATGTGACTCTCGAGTGCGAGCCGAAAGTGCTTGAGCTGCTAGAAGGTGGAAGAATTTATATCAAGTGGTTCTCCCACCGATGCAGGGCACTTGTTCGAACGTACGCCTGCCATAGGTGTGTTGGCTTCAACCACAAAATTGCAGATTGTAAGCAAAAAGAAAATGTCTGCAGACAGTGCGGACAGTCCGGCCATAGCGCGCGAAGTTGCACCAACCCGGTGGACTGCCGGAACTGCCTGTTCTACGGGCACCCCTCGGGGCACAGCATGCTGTCCCCGAGCTGCCCGGTATATGCGGCAGTTCTGGCTAGGGTGAATTCTAGACACTAATGTTTAGATTCATCCAAGCAAACTGTGGTCGGGGTCGGGCTGCGACTATCGAACTCGCAGTCCGCCTGAGGGAGTCTGGATGTCTGTTTGCACTGTTGCAGGAACCATACGTTGGTAGCGGGACGAGTGATGTGCTGCCGGAAGGAATGAGAATATACGCCGACCGGAGAGGCAAGGCAGCCATCCTCAAGGATCACCAGGATGTCATCTGCATGCCGATCGAGACCCTTACCACTGACTATGGCGTATGCGTGAGCGTTGAAGGGAGTTTTGGCTCAATCTTCCTTTGCTCCTTATACTGCCAGTTCGACACCGACTACCTCAGTGCTGCTGGGCGAATGCAGCGTTCCCCCTGTGGTTTACTAAACTCCCTCGGAATCCCGAGGGACATGCAAACCACAGCCGGGGTGAGCTGCTGTCTAAGTGGATGCTGGAGAGTGGAGCCGTTGCCCTAAACCTAGCCTGGTATTCACGTTTGATACCTACCGTGCGCGTAGTTAAATCGACGTAACAATTGCTAACGATGCAGCATCAATGTGGGCCACGTTCGAGTGGAGAGTGGAAGTGTGCGAGTTGAGTGATCATAACATGATTACCGTAGTGGCAACACCAACGACCATGCGCACAGTTGAGAGCTTAGCTCCTGTGCCGTCCTGGAACATCTCCAATGCTCGCTGGCAATTGTTTGAGCAAGAGTTGGTGAATCGGTCAGCCGACATTCCGGGAGATTCGCAATCGCCACTGGACCAGCAAGTCTCGACCTTGCGCAGCATGGTCCACGAGGTGTGCGACCTCACAATGGGAAGAAGACCGCCAACATCGCCTAGGAGGAAGTCAGTCTGGTGGACCGCCAGCCTGAACGCGGAGAGGCGTGAAGTGCGGAGGCTTCGCCGCCGACTTCAAAACGCCAACCGTCGGGGTGACAGTAATACGGCTGAGCTACTTGTGGTCGCGCTGAGGCAAGCCTCAGCCGATTACAGGAAGTCCATCTTAATGGCGAAGGAAGAAAACTGGAAGCGCTTCATGGGAGAGAACGCGCACGATCCCTGGGGGCGCGTCTACAAGATCTGCCGAGGACGTAGGAAGTGCACGGAGATTGGGTGCCACCGCGTTGAAGGCGAGCTGGTCACCGATTGGGGTGCGGTCCCAGTTGCGGAGTCCCAGTTGCGGAGGAGGTCCCACCGGCCCTCGAGGAAGGAGAGGTTGATGCTTGTGTCGCCAGGTTGAAGAGCAGACGCTCTCCTGGCATGGACGGCATCAATGGCACTATCTGCAAAGCAGTGTGGCGCGCCATACCTCAGCATCTAACAGCGATATTTTCCCGTTGCATCCAGACGGGTTACTTCCCCCGAGAGTGGAAGTGTCCACGAGTAGTGGCGCTACTCAAGGGGCCCGACAAGGATAGGTGCGAACCCTCGTCGTACCGTGGGATATGTCTGCTACCAGTATTTGGCAAGGTGCTTGAGGGGATCATGGTCAATCGTCTAAAGGAAGTGTTACCCGAAGGTTGTGTGGAGGACGCCTGGAGACACGTAGTGAGCACTGTCGCTGCCAGCACGGCCCGATATGTGCTTGGGATTTTCGTGGACTTTAAGGGCGCCCTCGACCACTTGGAGTGGAACGTAGTGCTGCGCCGCATCGTCGAGTCCGATTGCCGAGAATCAAACCTGTGGAGGAGCTTCTTCTCGGACAGGAGTGCATGTATGGTCAACAGGTATGGAGAAGTCACTGTTCCAGTGACACGACTTTGCCCGCAGGGGTCTATCAGTGGTCCCTTTATATGGAACCTTATGATGGACTTGCTTCTCCAGCGCTTGGAACCGCACTGTGCTGTAAGTGCATATGCAGACGACTTGCTGCTCATCGTTGAGGCCAACTCAAGATCTGGGCTCGAGACGAAGGGTGCGGATCTGATGTCCATCGTAGGCGCTTGGGGAGAGGAAGTTGGCGTTGCAGTTTCCACCAGTAAGACTGTATTTATGCTGCTAAAGGGAAGACTATCGCCGAATAGACCGCCCACCGTAAACTTCGCTGGAGCAAACCTACCGAAGGCTACACGCTGCCGGTACCTTGGAATCAAAGTTGGGGAACGGTTGAGTGTTCTCCCGCACGTTGCGTCCCTACGTAACCGCCTAGCAGGAGTAGTCGGCAGTTTGGCAAGAGTTTTGCGTGTAGACTGGGGACTTGGCCTCCGTGCAAAGCGCGCCATATACGCTGGACTTATGGTATGGTATAAGGTTGCCCTGACCCATTCGCATGCCAGGAGACATCTAATGGCTTGTCAGCGCCTGGATATTATTGCGCCTTTTTGCGCATTTGTTAAATATTAGATGATGTTACAGACACGTTCGAATTCAGTCACGACGAATTGCTTGAGATTTGGATTCAAGGTGGTCGCAAAACGGAGTCGAATTAGTAAAATGTTCAAAAGGTCGGCCACGCTTAACTTATGATGAAGGCAACATACTGATTTACTCACTCATGCAGCTGCCATATCTGCCAAAAAATTCGAGCCTATTTCTGAAGATGACGCTTTAGTATTTTTACTGGAGACTTTTTTGTACAACAACATTATTGATTTTATACGTAAACAAGGCTGTGTTATATTGCCAAGTAATGATAAAGTTTACAAAGCTAAGCTGCACGATGGCCCAAGTTTCATTGCAAAATTTGCTGATACACACTGCAAAAACGATCATAACATTGCAAAAAGAAGTATTTATTCAATTTCAAGAAATAAATTGAAGTTAATTTGATACAAGCTATGGGTTTGACGGATCGTCTGGACAAAGCTTATAAAAGCAGGGATTTTTAAGAAGCGAGCCAGAAACAAATGACCAATCCTTATTTATTTCGTCTTTTATATCAAATAAATTGGTTGATGGTACAGGACGAATACTGTGGCTAAATATCAACACGCAGGCAATTAAATTTTGTAGACCATTAAAAATAGAATTGACCAAGGAGAGTAAAGAACACATATTAAAAGAAAACAACAGAGTAGAGAATGAAGTTCAAACCTTGGCACCGTATATATTTAATGAAATTGCGGACAGAAATATTACAGTTTCATTTGATCTCAATTTAACGCTCATTGACGGAAAGGTTTTGAATGTGTTAATGGGCATGAATTCCACCCAGTCATGTCCAATATGTGGTGGAACTCCAAAAATTGTTTTGATGACGAAGGACACAAACGCGGACATTTTTAAGCCAAAGCCTAATACTCTGCAATATGGAGTGAGTCCATTACATTCTTGGATACGATTTTTTGAATTCGTATTGCATGTTTCGTATCGGATTGGTCTGAATAAATGGCAAGTGCGAGATGCAAATGACAAGGTTATGTTAAATTGCTGGAAGAAAAATATTCAAGATGAATTATGGAAGCAGATGGGACTGCACGTAGATTGACCAAAACAAAACGGAAGCGAATATTTCGGTTAAGGAGGTAGCCGAAGAGGTGCGCAAGGAGATCGCCCCTTCGCTTGGTGTTCGCCTGCATGGGGTGAGAGGGCTTGCGCGTGGCGGCGCCATAATCCGCGCCCCCTCATCAGGCGAAATTCGCAAAGTAGTTGCGAATAAGAAGTTTAGTGAAGTAGGCCTCGAAGTTAAGCAGAATTCTGCACTGAGGCCGAAGCTGATAATTCAAGACGTGGCAACACAGATTGCCCCGCAGGAGTTCATGGAGGAACTTTTTGCGAACAATCTCAAGGAGCACATTCCGGAGGCGGAGTTCCGCAGGGCGGTGCACCTTGAAAACGAGCCCTGGACGGTCGCAGACGAAGCCACGATTAATGTGACTCTCGAGTGCGAGCCGAAAGTGCTTGAGCTGCTAGAAGGTGGAAGAATTTATATCAAGTGGTTCTCCCACCGATGCAGGGCACTTGTTCGAACGTACGCCTGCCATAGGTGTGTTGGCTTCAACCACAAAATTGCAGATTGTAAGCAAAAAGAAAATGTCTGCAGACAGTGCGGACAGTCCGGCCATAGCGCGCGAAGTTGCACCAACCCGGTGGACTGCCGGAACTGCCTGTTCTACGGGCACCCCTCGGGGCACAGCATGCTGTCCCCGAGCTGCCCGGTATATGCGGCAGTTCTGGCTAGGGTGAATTCTAAACACTAATGTTTAGATTCATCCAAGCAAACTGTGGTCGGGGTCGGGCTGCGACTATCGAACTCGCAGTCCGCCTGAGGGAGTCTGGATGTCTGTTTGCACTGTTGCAGGAACCATACGTTGGTAGCGGGACGAGTGATGTGCTGCCGGAAGGAATGAGAATATACGCCGACCGGAGAGGCAAGGCAGCCATCCTCAAGGATCACCAGGATGTCATCTGCATGCCGATCGAGACCCTTACCACTGACTATGGCGTATGCGTGAGCGTTGAAGGGAGTTTTGGCTCAATCTTCCTTTGCTCCGTATACTGCCAGTTCGACGCCGATTTAGAACCGTACCTCAGGTACATGGATGCGGTCCTGCTGCAGGCCAGCAGAACCCCCGCAATCCTGGGACTCGACGGGAATGCAGTGAGTTTTGGCTCAATCTTCCTTTGCTCCTTATACTGCCAGTTCGACACCGATCTAGAGCGGTACCTCAGTGCTGCTGGGCAGCAGAATCCCCGCAAGCCTGGGACTCGACGCGAATGCAGCGTTCCCCCTGTGGTTTACTAAACTCCCTCGGAATCCCGAGGGACATGCAAACCACAGCCGGGGTGAGCTGCTGTCTGAGTGGATGCTGGAGAGTGGAGCCGTTGCCCTAAACCTAGCCTGGTATTCACGTTTGATACCTACCGTGCGCGTAGTGAAATCGACGTAACAATTGCTAACGATGCAGCATCAATGTGGGCCACGTTCGAGTGGAGAGTGGAAGTGTGCGAGTTGAGTGATCATAACATGATTACCGTAGTGGCAACACCAACGACCACGCGCGTCGATGAGAGCTTAGCTCCTGTGCCGTCCTGGAACATCTCCAATGCTCACTGGCAGTTGTTCGAACAGGAGATGGTGAGTCGGTTAGCCGATATTCCGGAAGACATCTTGCAGTCGCCGTTGGACCGGCAATTTTCGACCCTGCGCGGCATGGTCCACGATGTGTGTGATCTCGCACTGGGAAGGAGGACGCCGAGATCGCCAAGGAGAAGGAAGCCAGGCTGGTGGAGCGCCAGCCTGAATACGGAGAGACGCGAAATGCGGAGACTTCGCTGCCGGCTTCAAAACGCCAGCCGTCGAGGAGACAGTAATACAGCTGAGCTTCTTGTGGTCGTGCGAAAAACCCCCCCCCAAAAAAAAAAATTTTTTTTTTACTTCCTTAAAAAATAAATAATTTTTTTTTATTTTTATTAATTTTTTTTTCCTCCCCCACTACATTTCCCTTTTTTTTTTTTTTTTTTTTTTTTCCACCAAATAAAAAACAAAAAAAAAAAAAATATTTTTTTTTCCCCCCAATTTTATTTTTTTTTTTATAAAAAAAAAAAAAAAAATTTTAATAAATATAATTTTAATATAAAAAAAAATTTTACTCACAAAAAAAAAAAAAAATTTTAAACTTTTCCCTTCAAATTCAAATATTAATTTAAATATTAAATTATTTAATAAAAAAAAAAAAAAAAAATAAATCAATTTTTATTTTATAAAAAAAAAAAAAATCCAAAAAAAAAAACAATTTTCCCTTCTTTACTCTAATACAATTTTAATAAAAATCTGAAATAGACTTTTACGGAAAAGCCCCAAAGTCCATCCTAAACAAAATAAAAACTTTTTACCACACAGCCATTCGACTTGCATTCTCCGCTCACCGTACAACTCCAATAAATAACCTCTTAATAGAAGCAAATATAACCCCCCTTGAGTTTAGAGTGATGCATGCTACCCAAAAAAAACTATAAAATCATCTTAAATTCAAAACACTCACCCATCGAACAAATATATAAGCATATTATTAATGCAAAAAAAGAGCCAAAGATACCCTCCTCCCTTTACAACACCATTCATCTATGCTATAAACTAAACATTTCTCTCTCCCCAATAACGAGCAAAAAAGAAAAAACACCCCACTGGCTTAAAAAGCAGCCAATCACCAGTACCTCCTTAAATTCAGTCAGCAAAACAAATTTAACAAAACAAAACTATCAACAAAAATTTAAGGAAATCCTAAATTCAATGGAAAACCACACATTTCTGTACACCGATGACTCCAAGTCACCATTAGGCGTATCATATAGTGCCCAAATCCAAGTCACCACCGCCAACGGAGATATAACCATTGCTGCTGATTACTGTCCACCCAAACACAGCGTTAGCGTCGAGGATTTTGGCATGCTCCTCGATTGTCTTGGTCCCAAATTCATCATTGGCGGGGACTTCAATGCCAAACACCCCTGGTGGGGCTTTAGGATCAGGAACCCGAAAGGCACTGCACTGTACAGGCAAGTACAATCCAGAAATCTGAGCTGTCACGGGACAGAGCACCGACGTACTGGCCTACGGATCCACATAAGATCCCAGACGTGCTGGACTTCGTCATCTCAGGAGGACTGGATTCTGCTGGAATCCAAACCAGAGAAGTGGTCGATCTCATTTCGGACCACAGCGCCTTCGCCGTATCACTCTACAGCCCTGCCCTGCTCAGGTCAGCCCGTAAAAGGAAAACAGAGCCCTGAGAATTGCCACTGGGGCCCACCCTTTCCATGACAAAAACACTATCCACGAAGTCCTAAAGTTCCGATGGGTGAGAGACGAAATTAAGAAGAGCAGCTTGCGCTACATAAAGAGGCTCCAAGACCACCCAAAGCGGACGGCCGTCGCCTTGCTGGTCAACAGAGAGCAGCCCAGAAGATTGCAAAGGACGCACCCATTAGACCTCGCATCAACTTCTTAATAAAGATAAATTTTCAACAAATATAAATTAAATATACTAAACTAGAATGTAACCCTAAATTTACTAAATATCGTAACATACTCTAATGTACTTTAATATTACTTACTTATACATGTATTTCTAATTATTAGTGAAGTCGATGTAACAAAATTTAATGGTTGTCCGCAAAGGACAGTTTTAAATAAAAAACGTACCCTACTAAAAAAAAAAAAAAAAAAAAAAAATTATAGTGTCACAACTGACACCGAAATAATTCTTTATAAACTGCTCCCAGAGATTTCTTCCATTTTTACTGCGGAAATTGCGGCAATCCTCGCTGCATGCTTATATGCTAGCCAAAATAGAGGGAAATACGTATAATAAAAAAATACTAACTATACAATATAAATACAAAAATACTAAACGCAAGCACATTAAGAAAAACATCACCGTACTACAAATTAATTAGCCACATAAGAGCTTCTCCTGAAATAATCAATAACACCATACGTACAGACTTTAAGAAATTTATCAGAATCAGACTCGGACACACCAATCTAACCCACAACCATATCCTCAATAAATATAATATACTGCGACCCCACAAAAATATATCTGATTTCATAAATATTTTTGAATATTTTAAAATAACTGTCGCGGAACGGATTAGGCTATCGATAGTCAGGATTTTTATGAAGTCAGTATTTTTATGAAGTCTAGTATTTAGTAAGGTTATTTGGCCGCACTAAGATCGGGTAAAAAGGAATACAATATTTGGCGGGTAAAACACATCGATTTGCGCCATCACAGAAAGGGGAAGAGAAACTGCGGTATGTAGGATAAGTAATTATGTATCACGTTAAGAACAATTGTCTTTTAGAATAAAACGCAAGTAACCTGCAGCCCGAAGCGACGGGGCAGACTACGGATACCACAACTGTAGTGGCGGCCTTAATGGAAAGGATCGCACGTCTGGAGTCGGAGCTGGCGAAGGCAAGAGCAAGTGGAGGACAAGCAGAGGCCGCCAGAGATCCCGTTGGAATCGGGGCACGCGGCGTTGGAGTGAGCGGTGCAGCGAATACACCGCCATGTTCGAGTGGAACGCTGCCACATCATGGAGCAGCGCCACGGCAGAGTTTGAGCGAAAACCTGCCCAGGCAGATGAGGGACAACCTGCAAACGGATCTCGGAGTGACGCCATCGCTGCAGTTGCCGGCACAAGTAAGTGCAAATTTGCCGCCACAATGGAGTGCGAATTTGGCGCCGACGCTTGGCGGCCATTGGGCAAACGGGCAACCTGTGTCGACAACAACAATACTGCGCTATTCTCCGCCATCTTTTGTGACCGCCGCAGCACAGCCGGTGCTAGGTTATGTTCACCCAGAGGTACCTGCGCCATCGCCCATATCATATGGAGCGCCGACGACAAGCATACAAGGATGGACGCCACGCAGACTACCTGACCTTCCCGATTTCGAGGGTCAGCCAGAGGAATGGCCAATATTCCTGTGTGCGTTCACGGAGACAACTGCAGCCTACCAGTGCACCGAGTTGGAAACCAACCAGAGGCTAGTGAAAGCCCTGAAGGGAGAGGCTCGCGAAACAGTGAAGTCGTTGCTCATCCATCCCAGTAACGTACAAGCTGTTATGGAGCAGCTACGATTCCGGTATGGACGCCCGGATCAACTGATCCGCAGCCAATTGGAGAACGTGCGCGAAGTGCAGCCGATTCAGGAGGCCAACATCGCGAGGATCGTGCCGTTCGCGGCGAAGGTTAGCAACCTGTCAGCGTTCCTGCAGTCGACCGCGACCGGCAGACAGCACCTAGCTAACCCAACCCTAATGGAGGAGCTGATAGCCAAGTTGCCGCTAAGCAAGAGGTTGGACTGGGCAAGGCACGCGGCCACGATACAGCCGTATCCGACGGTGGCGCACCTGAGCGAGTGGCTCCATGAATTCGCCAAACTGGTGTGCACTGTCACGGACGCCGGAGCCAGGGAACAACCGAAGCGAAGGATTCTGCACGCGAATAGTGTTCGCGAGGAGGAGCAATATGTCGACCGCCCCAGATGCTGCCCTATATGCGAGGGACAGCACCAGGTCAGGGACTGCAAGGACTTCATCAGCGCCTCTACAACGACACGGATCGAGTCCGCGAGGAAGCGACGACTGTGCTTCTCGTGCCTGGAGCCCAGACACATGTCCCGGTTCTGCAGGAAGAGCCGCGGATGCAACGTCCTCGGATGCCAGATGAGGCATCACCACCTGCTCCACGAAGTACCTGAACGATCCAAACGGCCGCCAGTCGCAGATGGGGGGCCACAGGAGGATCAGGACCGACAGCCGTACAGAGACGGCAACAATCGGAGGGGAGTGCCACGGTCAGTGGATTCCAGCGAAAAGAAACCATCCTACGTCGGCCGCAGTTGTAGACGCGCGACGTGAGCGGGATGAAGGACGATCGGCGTACGATCGCCAGGAGTTGCCGCACCGAAACCTCAACATCGACTCAATTGGATGCCACCTGCTGTTCAGGATTCTACCCGTGACGCTGTACGGCGAGAATACGAAGGTCGACACGTACGCACTGCTGGACGAAGGATCGTCTGTCACACTCATCGACGACGAACTCATCCACAGCCTGAACCTGAAAGGCGAGAGTCGCCAGCTGAATGTGCAATGGTTTGGTGGAAAATCCGCCAAAGAGCACACGAAGGTGGTCAGCCTGCAGATCAGCGCAGCGAGCAAACCAAAGCGCGTCAGGAGGATGTACAGGCAGTAAAGGCGAACACGCGTGTGCCGGTGATGCCGTACAACAATGCGACGCCGAGGATCCTAATTGGACTGGATCATGCGCATTTAGGAGTACCCTTCAGAACCAGAAGTTATGGATCTGGAGGGCCGTTTGCAGCAGAAACCGCACTTGGATGGGTGGTATATGGACCGGTGAACGGAAAGCCGAGCTCGCCGCTTCTGAGTTCGTGCCTCCCTAGCCGTGCCCCAGGATGATCTTCTGGAGAAGATGGTCAGCGACTACTTCGAGACCGAGAATTTCGGAGCGAAGCCGGTGCAGCCAGTCGCAGCTGGCAGAGTGGACCTGGAGCCGTCAGTCGGAGATAGCGGCGACGCACGGGCCCTGAGCACCCTGGAGAAGACGACCAAACGCGTAGGCCAGAGATACGAGACCGGGCTGCTATGGAAGGACGACGAAGTGAGATTGCCGGAGAGCTACAGCATGGCCCTCAGGAGGCTCGTCAGAGCGTAAAATGAAGCGCGATGTGGACTTCGCGTCGGCTTACATCCGGATAATGGACGATTATGTCAAGAAGGGATACGCACGACGACTGGAGGCCCAGGAAGTTCAGAGGTTTCAGGAGGGCAAAGTGTGGTACCTGCCGCACTTCGGAGTGGAAAACCCGAACAAGCCTGGGAAAATCCGGCTGGTTTTCGATGCGGCTGCCAAGGTGGACGGTGTGTCCTTGAATTCAGCGCTACTGAAAGGCCCACAGCGCTACAAGCCCCTCCCAGCAGTGCTCTTCCATTTTCGGGAAGGAGCGGTTGGAGTTTGTGCAGACATTAAGGAGATGTTTCATCAGGTACTGATGCAGGCGAAGGACAGATGCGCCCAGAGGTTTCTGTGGAGAGACGGAGACGACCAGCGAGAACCGGACGTATACGAGATGGCAGTAATGACGTTCGGAGCGGCCTGCTCACCAGACCGTGAATGCCTTGCGGTATAGCAGCACGGACCTTCGAGCAGCCCTGGCCATCAACGAATACCACTACGCGGATGACTACGTCGACAGTTTCGCCAGCGAGGACGAAGCTATCGCCATCTCGACACGGGTGAGAGAAATTCACGCTGAAGCAGGTTTTGATTTGTGCCGATTTACCTCCAGTTCGGCACGTGTGGTCAGAGCGCTGAACCCACTTGAGACCATCGCCAGCATCGGATGGACCGAAGCTGAGGAGAAGGTTCTTGGGATGTACTGGCAGCCGGCTACCGATGAGTTCAAGTTCGGCGTCAAGTACCATCGAGTCCCAAGGAACGTGATGACGGGGGAACGAGTCCCTAATAAGAGGGAGTTCCTAAGCCTGGTGATGTCTACGTTTGACCCGATTTGGTTCCTGAGCTGCTACATGGTGACTGCCAAACTGCTGCTGAGGGAGATTTGGCGGAGAGGAGTCAACTGGGACGAGCCGCTACCGGATGAATTGGCCGCAGCCTTCGAGGATTGGCGGCAAGGGATGAGTCGGATCCAGGAGTTCCGATGCCCGCGCCACTCTACTTTGGCGGCGGACGAGTGCGGACGCTACAGCTGCACATCTTCGTGGACTCCAGTCAATCGGCGTTCGCAGCAGCGGCCTACTGGCGGGCCACGTACGAGAACGGAGACGTGCAGGCGCACTTCATAAGCTCCAAAACGAAATGCGCCTCGATGAGGACCATGTCGATCCCGCGACTGGAACTCCAAGCAGCGGTGCGGACTACCGATCAAGCCAAGACGACTATGCGTCCCGCTTCGAAGCTAGCTGTCCTGGACGTGGTGAATAAGGCTGCTTCACGGGGGTGGAGATGTCGCGGAACGAATTAGGCTATCGATAGTCAGGATTTTTATGAAGTCAGTATTTTTATGAAGTCTAGTATTTAGTTAGGTTATTTGGTCGCACTAAGATCGGGTAAAAAGGAATACAATATTTGGCGGGTAAAACACATCGATTTGCGCCATCACAGAAAGGGAAGGAGAAACTGCGGTATGTAGGATAAGTAATTATTTATCAGGTTAAGAACAATTGTCTTTTAGAATAAAACGCTCGTTACACATCACTTCAACAATTGTCCTATTTGCGAGTGTTATAAGGCATTCCCGTGATCGGCCAAGCGGTGACAATAACTAATATCGATTAATTAAAATCACAAATGGACAAAATTCACCTGATAAAATGGGAAAAAACATAAGATCGATGAAATTTTGGGCAGAGGTGCTAGCGTATAGAGACGCAGGAAACAACAACCCCTTTAAGGCGCTTGCATTATTTGCCATCCAGTTGTTTTCCCTGCCATGGTCCAATGCAGAGGTGGAACGAGTGTTCAGCCAAATTAAAAAATAAAGACAAATATTTGAATGACGGGGAGAACGACTTTAATTTGGTAGATATTATTGGATTTTAATATATAGCTTATTTTTCTGAATTTTAGCCTATTCTTACCCAAAATCTAGCCTATTTACGAGCTCAATACCTGGCAACACTGCCTCGGTATGACCGAGGTTGTATGTATTAGATTTAGCCATAGACTAAATCCAACCAAAAAGTGACTAATGCTGGTGAGGGTGCCCAACTGCGAGAGAGGGCTGATCTTACCTGGGCGAGATCTACCGCAAAAGTGTCTCTTCTCCAGAAACCGGACCTCCTTATATACCCCGTGGCTGAAGTCAGTGTGCCCGTTCCCGGAAATCCCTTTATGTTGTGTGCCCGTTTGTCCGGCCCGGCAGTGTGACCGTTCGTTGTTTATCCAGGCGCGCCCGCGCATTCAAATTCAAAATTTATGTTTTATTCTTAACTAATAAACTTAATAAAACTGGTACTTCATGTTTCTTCTTATAACTATAAAACAAACTATACTATTAATTTCATGATTGCCCTTAATGCTATCCTTAATTCCCTACTCTTATTAATTATCCAATTTTATGCGCCTCCTTGGCGTCATATACTTCATTAATTTTTAATCACTTTCAACATCTAAATCAAAGGAATAGGCATCGATACATACAAATGTATCCAAATCAGCTTCATCTTCGTTATCTGTAGTAGGATAACTATTTAGAAAATCGACATTTGGTGGTGTTAAGAGATCAATAACTTCTAATTGGTAACTGCTCCGTTTTTTGTTTTGATGTACTTTTTCCTTGATGTGGATGCGGGAAACCATCGGATCTGCTCTGATATGACTTTGAGTTTCTTTTATGAGGCCTGCAAAATCGAAAAGACTGCGGAGACCGATTCATTCAACTCGACCTATCGAATCCACTAACTTAAGCGGAATTAGTGTTGTCACAAACAGAGACTGATCGAACGTGTCTGTAGCTTTCAGCCGAAATTTAGCTTGTAAAGGTTTTGCCCAGAAGAACCGTCGAATCCATAACTGGCAATTAATGTCAAAACGAAAAAATCTTTATAAACATTGAACACGTCTTTTTGTAACAGCATAATACGCTCGGCTGTGTGGTTTAACAAGTTCTGTAATGAGACAGACGCGACAGATTCTGTAATATATAGACCTTTAGGTCTGCATTTATCTTTTGCACCGATAATTTGCTTGTAGCTTGGGTAAATATCACAATTTTTCTTTTTACTTTCCAGTCATCATGCTCATGTACTGTTTTTTGGTAAAGCCATTCTCCATCAAAAAATCTGAAGCTTCTTTTGGAGTTAATGGTACAAGCTCAGCTTTCGTTGTTCCGTCCTTCACGGCTTTCAAGCTCGCTTTCTTGGCAGCGATAGTAGTTGCATGAGCAAGAAGATTGTTTTCATTATCATTTTCTGCTGAAACTTCGCAAGGTAATCTATGCTTTAGTCGAGATCGCCCTTCATAATAGCTTAATCGTGGCCGTCCTTCACTATTGGGGGATTCTTTAATATAGTCTGATGGCTGAAATTTCGCTTGAAAACGTAATGCAAGAAAACTTTCTTTCTGCGCCTTATACCTTGGAACTATCCGAGAGCATTTTTTTATTCCAGCATCAACATGAGCAACAAAGTTCTTAATCCTCTTTTTTAAAGGATCCTTTATGTTTTGCTTTAAGTTTCCAATTTGATGCTGGAACACAAAGTTGTAAGGGCTTTCGGTTTCGCGTCAATGTGCCAGCCAATACTCTAGCATTTCTACATAACATAGGTCTATGTTATCTTGCAAAAAGTTGTTTTTTGTAAAATGGAGCAAAAACGAGCAAAAAAGGTTTATGCCATCGTATTGTAAATAAATGCAAGAACAAAACTGCGATAATAGTTGTTAGTAGTAGTTCCACGAAACACGAAAAATGCTAGGTTAAAATTGTTAAATATACCACTCTACAAAAACACATATACACAAAGACAAATCACATTAAATAAATATTGCAATAAACACTTACATTTTTCGTACCTCCACTAATATTTGCCATTTTACTTTGTTTTAAAATGTTAAGTATAACTTTTGCAATCTTACTTTAAAATGTGCTTTTATTTAGCGCGTCAACGTTTCTGATCAACGAACACCTGACTTTCAGGGCCACCAAATTTAGCAGGGTTGCAATTTCAGTAACGAAAATGCGATTATTAAATGCAACGTATATTATTGTAAGGAAATAAAATGTTTTTTCGTAACTTTTTTGAAAAATTTGGGCATTGGGACTATTTTGTACCATTATTTTCCATTCTGTGTATTGCTTCAACAATTTTTTTTGGCCCCAGACAGGTACAAGACCAAAACGGCTCGCTTCCTTTCATATATGTAAGTATTTCTCACATTGGTCACTTTATTGGGCATGCAAGTAGAGGCGGAAGTGATGTGAGTGTATGCGATTGGCGTCATTTTGCTAAAATAAAATCTAAGTTATGGCCGGACATGCCCAGAGGGGGGAGTATTCTCCTAGAAATTACCAAGTCAGGGTTTATCACGTTGTTGTCAAATAAAACAATAACTGTTCCTCCACGTGGTTTATTTCTTAATCAAGACCCTCAAGTTGGGGGTATAAATTCAAGTCCATCTCTCCGCATATTGTAGCCCGCGAGAGTGAAGCTGTGTCTGGTATAGTGGTCGAGAGGAGGTGAAAATTGCATGGCCGGTGTTAACTTCTATAACTCGATGCTTGTGCAAGGCAATATATATATAGTGACATATCTGTAACCTCGTCACCTCCACTTTAATAGGTATAGATAAATTACATTTGTAAACTTAATCAAGAGAGGAAATTTCCCATACTTATTTATAAACTTAATCAAGAGTGGAAATTTCCCATACTTATATTTGTAAAGCTAATCGACAGTGGAAAATTCTAAAAGTAAACTTTCCCAGACTTTCAATGTAAACACAGTTGCACCAAACACTGTCAAATGTTTTAAGTCGGGCTTTCTATTGTGCCACATATAATAAGAGGTAACTACGCTATTAACTATTGCTGTACCTGGAATTCGGTTAATTAAGTAAATTGCAGTTAACACGGCTTCACACCAGAAACTTTTGTCAAGTTGTGCACCACTTACCATGGCTGATAATGATAATGAGCTTCCCATTTTCTTACAAAGTCTCAAACCGTATTGAATATGTAAAGTTGTGTTTTATGAAGTAAGTTATACAATAGTGTGTAAACCGATCAACAAGGTTCACGATGTAATTTTTGTCATTTGGAATAATTGGTCCACAGACATCTGAGTGCACAACATATTAGGGGTCTTTCTTTTAAACGGTACCCTTGCTTGTTTCCCATTAAAACATGATTTGAAATTCTCATTCGATAGCTCCAAATTATTTAAATGACTGTTATCACTTTCTCCCGCATGTAGGTGCTTCATCGACATCAAGTTTCTAGCAGCCTGCTCGGAGTGCAGCACATCTTTCAGTGCTCTTTCGTGGTCCTTGCGCAAACGCACAATGGCACGCTTAGACGCATAGTAATACTCGCCTTGCTTGACCAGAGCGATCTACAGCGGATGCACTATCGATGTACTGCGACGCATTAGTTATTAGATGATCACATGCACCGGAATCAAGAATAAACCCACATTTATCTACCGTGCTGTTTTCTTGCACTTCTTTAACCATAAATGCAATGCCTTGTGATGTTGCGGTTGTAGCTTGTTTATTGTAATTTTTATTATCTTTATTGCGTAGGATGGTGGTAGAATAGGGAGGCTAGAGTTACAGAGGCTTCTGTCAAGTTTGGTATCTGACCCGAAGTGGCAAGAGGCGACGGCGGAGGTTTCTGGCGTAAGACGAGGCGCTTCCATCTTTCTTTCTGATTTTGGCAGTCGAGCTAGGAAGTTCAGTTTTTTTAAAACTATAAAATTTTATTTGAACCCGTATAAATCAAGTTTTCGGAGTGAATAAAAATCTAAAGCAATTTTAATCAGCCGCTGCCAAATTAAATTGTGCATCAGAAGGATGTTTTTTGTTTGGCTAAAAGCGCTAGGTCCACCCGGGTAAGTTGAGAGATTCAAGTTTTTTTTTGCAAGCGAGGTAGACAAATAGTTTTTTTGTTACCAGGCTTGGCGCTTTTCAAGTACTTTATTAAGTGCCTAAGAAGAGCATTTCTTTATCTCTTTTGTCGCGGGGCCGACGACCTGGCTGTGGAGACTTGAATTTTTGCCGTATCACTCGGAACATATTTCTGCGAGGGAGAAAAATGCCATGATTTTAAGTTATTCCTAAAGGTTCCAACAGGGCATTGATATTCAAAGATAAGAGCCGGTGTAGAATTTGTGTCCCCCAAGAGAGGAAACTCTCCATCAAAACCTTCCCGGAATTCCAGTCCGGCGTAGTCAGAGCAAAAGGAGAAGCGGAGAACAGTTTGAGCGGATCAGCAAGCGGAGCTGATGCCAAGCCGCGCACGGGCGTTTTGGCCCGTGTTAATTTTTTTTGTTACTACCCATTTTAGGTTAAGTAAAGATTATGGCAGAGTGAAATGATGTAAAATGGTGCAAAGGCCGAGATATGGAATTTTTGTCGGTTATCTATGCGCTATTCTATGAGCGTTCAATGTGTAAGTGTATGTGATTTTTTTTCCCCTTTTCTTTTGTGTTCATAATTTTGTGCCCAAATTGAGTTTGGCGGCTGACCATCACACTGGGGCAAGTCGCCCAGAAATTAAGTGACAACCTTTTTTTTAGCAGGCCCGAGAAAGCGCTTTCGTCGGTGGAGCCAGCAGAATTCGGTGAGTGACGGGAAATTGTGTCCTCCATTTTTTTCCCTTGTGTTCTAGACTTAAGTCAGCGGAACTTTTTTTATTTCTGTAACGCGCGACCCACTGTGCGGTTCATCGCCAAGCAAAACGAAAAATTTAAATGCCTTGCGGTGGAGCAATACTGCGAAAGCACAAAGAAGGAAAGATTATGAACATATTACACGTTTTCTTCTTTTAATGATTCGTCCGACTAGAAATTTTACATCGCGCCTATTAGCCAGTTTGTTTTGTTTTATGCGTTTAAACGAAAGTCATTTTCGCACCTAAATCCATCCATCTCGATTCGCATGTGTCCGAATTTATATTTCTTTATTTTGTTTAGCTTTACCAAATCTCTAGTTTTAAGAACTTTTCGTTAGCTGATAAGAATAAATTTATAATGTGATAAATTCAGTCTTATGATTGCCTCCGCCAGTATGCCGCCCCAGTGAGTACATTTGCCGGGTTTTTTAAAGGGGCCACAGAAAATATATTGTCTATTTAATTGGAATAAGTGGCCATAGGAAGGGAGGGCAGACCTTATCCTCACCGTTATCCGAGGGTACCTGTTATTTATGCAGGAAGTGGATGAGAAAGCCTTATCTTATGCAGTGTATGTGTAAAGTCGGTTAACTCTTGTCGCAGCACGCGTTTCTTTCTAATAGTCTGATGGTAAAAGGCATCTTTAGGGCGAAGGGACAAGAACTCCACCACCACCTATCGACGAGCATGGCCGAGCGAATTTCGCGTGCGTCCCTTTATCCCAACCCACCACCTAGCCTGAATCGTTACAATACCTACCGAGCGCGTAGTGACATCGACGTGACAATTGCAAATGATGCAACATTAATGAGGGCCACATTCGAGTGGATAGTGGACGAGTGCGAGATGAGTGATCATAACATGAATACCGTGGTGGCAGAATCCACCTGTGCCGTCCTGGAACAACTCCAATGCTCACTGGCAGTTGTTCGAACAGGAGATGGTGAGTCGGTGAATCGATGTGTGAATTCTTTGGGGTGTTGATAGAATTTACATTATGAAATCATAAAGACCATACAGAATATCAATGAAACATAGAATGGTTTCATATTTTTGGAGCCCAAGATAATATAGATTTTTGACTCGCAGAAGAGACTCCAATGATTGTGCAATATTTGTAGCGGAAAGGTGTCCAGACTATCGGAATTAGACAAAAACACTCCTGAGCTTACCCTATATTGCAAACAGCTTCAGGTTTCACTCGGAATACATAAATCCATACCGGTGTTAATCCATAACTTTTTTTAAAGAAGACTTTTCTAAAAGTATTATTGCAGTATTATGCAATACCAATAAATAAATACTACAATTCTGGTTCAAAAAATATTAAAAGTGAAAATAATTTTAAAAAAATGTTTGCTTATACATGGTTATTTTGTTGGGAAGCAGTTGGTATTACCACTGCGACTGATCATTGCGAAGTTGAAACTAAAACTGTGAGTTTCGATGGAAGTGGTCCCAATTTTATACTAGCATACATGCATACTCAACGTATTTGTTTGTACCCAGCAAGCAATTGGAAGATCTTCTTCGAGTCGTTAAGATGATTAAAAAATGATTCTTTTTACGCGCGACTAGAAAAAGACTCGAAAATGACTCGGAAATGAGTCGTAAATGATCTTCAAATACGATATGTAAAATAGCAAAAACAAAATTGTAATGCAATCGAAAATTAATCATCCAGATGATTGAAAGGAGAATATTTTTTGCTTTACATTAACATTTGGTGAGAGAACTTGTAGCTAAACCGCGCTCTCTCTTTTGGTTTTCTGTTCTCTGCTTTATCTCGTTTGTCTTATTCAAACTGTACTTTTAACAAAATTTGAAATGGTTGGTGCAATGTTCTGCATTTTGAAACTCCGTTTTAGTAACTTCATGAACTGTGAGATTAGGTAAAGTGAAAAGAATATGTCGGCCAAAAACATTAGAAAATTGGCAAAAAAAAAAGCCGAACAATTATTAAGCAAAGACATTGTGTTGTCCGAATTTAAAAAAATGAATACATGGCAGATAACACAAATAAATAACTTGTCGCAGAATGTAACATTGAAAATTATAACGACTCAAACGCGCCGAGTAAAAAATGCTCTTCTATGAGTGATTTCGATAGTGAGAGTGAAAATAAATGTGAAATCGAAAAAATAACTTTGAGTGAAGAAATTTCAAAATGGGCTACTCAATTTGGAGTAAGCTTTGCTGCACTAAATGCATTGCTCTTAATATTACGAAAAGGCAATATAACAGTGCCAAGAGACGCTAGAACCATTTTGAAGACTCCTGGCACTGTTTTTCAGAGAACAGTTGGAGAAGGAACTTATATACACTATGGAGTGAAATGCGGACTAACGGATTTTTTGACTGTACAAGATTGGAAGTTACCGTACTAGGTTTTGGACTTCGGTATTGATGGCCTTCCCTTATTCAAAAGCAGCTCGAAACAAGTATGGCCAATATTGGCCAGCGTTGCAGACACACCTACGTTTTTCTAGTTGGCGTGTATGAAGGAACTTCTACGCCAAGTTGCGCCGATGGATTATTTAGCAGAATTTATTTCTGAGATGAAAATGGCTATGCAAGAGGGTTTTTGGTGTTCTAATAATTTTTACCAAATCTCAGTTCGCTGTTTCGTAATGGACGCACCGGCAAAGTCTTATATTTTGGGAACTTACGGACACAGTGGATACTATTCATGTGGCAGGTGTACTCAAAAAGGAGAAATGGTTAAACATCGTCTTATTTTTCCACCAGAAACCACAAATTCACCTAGAACTGATTCTTCCTTCAGAAATAGGTCTCAGCCAGAAAATCACTTAAGGCAATCTCCATTAGAAATGTTACATATTGATATTATATCACAATGTTCCTTAGATTACATGCACGTTATATGTTTAGGTGTGATGCGGACATTGTTGAATGCATTGGTTAAAAAAAAGGGTGCAGACTTTTCATTAACATCGTGGAAAATCGAATCTATTTCAAAAGAGTTGCATTTCAATAGAAATAACAAGGCAAGGGAATTTAAAAGAAAACCTCGAAGTTTAAAAGAACTTGACAGATGGAAAGCAACATAGCTTAGACAATTTGTACTTTATACTGGACCTTTTATATTAAAAGAAGTTCTTACTACAGAAAGATATGCTCACTTTTTAAAATTATCTTTAGCCTTAAGAATTCTTTTATATAAATATGAATGTAAGCTTAACAACTCATGTGCTGAAAAACTTTTGAAATCTTTTTTGTTTGATACACCAAAGGCTATATGATGTCCTATGTCCTTTATAACTTATAATTTTCATTCACTATTGCATATTCATGAAGATGCAAAGCTTTATGGATGTCTAGAAGGTATAAGCAAATTTAAATTTAAGAACCATTTAAATAAAATTAAACGAAAAGTTAGGAAAGGAGATAGTGTAGCTGTAGAGAAGGAAGTAGGATATGAATTACATGCTAGTTTTGGAGAAACTAAAAAGGGAAAAATGTTAAAAGTGAAAGGTGTTATATTCTCAGTCAGAGAACCCGATAATTTCTGTTTGGTAGGAAATAAAATTCTTAAGATTACTGAAATAAAGAACTGTAATAATATGCCAGTTATTCTTGGAATGGTAGTAAATAACTTGACGCAAGCTTTTCTTCAACCAATTGAGTCGAATAATTTTCAAATGTATTGTATAACATTTGATGACAAAATTGAGTTTTTAGTAATCGATATTCTTAAAAAAATTATATGTCTACGTAATTCTACGACCCTTAGTTTTTTGTAACCCTCTTGTGCACAATGTCTGAGAACCATTATTCTTCTGAAAATTTTCAATACACACAATTTAACAATTCAACATCATGTAAGTAGAGCATAAATTAATACAATATCTTTCAATAACGATAATATTTTTAGTGCAAAATGATGCCAGATTTGAAAAAAACCCTGATATTTTACTTGATATTCAAAAAGAAAACCGAATGTTAAGGGCTGAAGTTGTGGACCTAAAGCTTTGTATTACCAAATTGGCAGAGGAAGTGATTACCGTCAAATTGGAAAATAGAAAA
>NW_024572061.1:0-853 GCF_018153835.1 Drosophila eugracilis | reverse complement strand
AGTTATATATCAATAACTTATTATATATTTATATATATAATACATAATTTCCCTTGTGCATAATTGACATAACATAAGTTTTTAGTCAATATATCTGGTCAAGCAACCACTGCCTACCTACGTATATGTTTTTGGACACGCCTTCGGTGAAAACGTTACATTTTTCATACTAAGGTTTCATCATATTATGGATTTTTCTATTTTTCCATATAATATATATATTTTTTATATTATTTCCATATAAATATTGTGTATTTATAAGTTATATCAATATATAACTTATTATATTTATATGTATAATACATAATTTCTTATTATAATTGACATAACATAAGTTTTGGTCAATATATCTGGTCGGCAACCACTGCCTACCTATATGTTTTTGGACACGCCTTCAGTGAAAACGTCATTTTTCATACTAAGGTTTCATCATATTATGGATTTTTCTATTTTTTTCCATATAATATATATATTTTTTTATATTATTTCATATAAATATTGTATTTATAAGTTATATCAATATATAACTTATTATATTTATATGTATAATACATAATTTCTTATTATTATTGACAACATAAGTTTTGGTCAATATATCTGGTCGGCAACCACTGCCTACCTATATGTTTTTGGACACGACTTCAGTAAAAAACGTCATTTTCATACTAAGGTTTCATCATATTATTGATTTTCTATATTTTCCATATAATATAGATATATTTTCTTATTATTTCATATAAATATTGTATTTATAAGTTATATCAATATATAACTTATCATATTTATATGTATAATAATAATTTCTTATTATTGACTATAACATAAGTTTTGGTCAATATATCTGGTCGGCAAC
>NW_024572060.1:0-23130 GCF_018153835.1 Drosophila eugracilis | reverse complement strand
GATAAATGACCGACCGGTGACCACACGGACCCTCTGATCCTGCCCAGGATGAAGTTGTACGAATCGTCCCAACACAAGATGGCTATCTCTAGCAGGAAGAGTATAAATCCCAGTAGCGTGGAGAAGGCCCACGCTGTAGACGCTCGTGCGGAGATTCATGAAAAAGAGAAATACTGCGCAGATTACACACCGATTTTTCCCGGTGATCCAAACGTCGGTTCAGCTAACGGTAAGTTGTGAATCTTGGTCCAGACAGAAGCGGTGGATTTGACCTGCTGAGCGGGAATCAAAGAAGTCAGAGAACTCACAATTAGGCCAGAGAGCTCCAATGAGGCAGTCGTTGCCCTTGAAAGCAAAGTGAAGCTAGCGCGACCTCGGCTAACTCCAGCCGGGTTAGCACCTAATCCAACAACTGAGATGCGAGCATGCATGCGTGGAATTCCAATCCGTTGGATAAACGAATCAGCGATATCCTACATGAGGTCTTGTTGCCACATATGTCAATTACATTGGCTAGAATAGTTGGCAGTAGGTCTTGATTGTTGGCCCTCTCCACAGTATGATGGCTGACAGCAGCAGTATTCATACCAGCATCAGGATCAATCGAAGGAAATATATTAACCTCAGCCGCAGACATATGGGCGGAGGCCAACGGAATCGATCTAGACTCTTCCGGGTATCCTAGCGTGTGATGCTTAACCTTGCACTGACGGTTAGTGTTCGAAGAATTACAATTCTTGACTTGATGAGATCGACTTAGGCAATTAAAACAAAGCTTAGTATCCCTGGCAAAGGTACTGCGATTTACGACATCCAGGGCTTTGAATGCAGTACATGCGTATACGAGTATATTGTGCTGTCCGTGACAATATATACAGTCGCGAGAAGACTGATTTGATCTACTTCTACTCTGGGCGGGTCTTGGGGGTTGTATTACGTGTATATTTTGACAAGACTCCAAAGTATCACAATGTGCAAAAAGAAAAGCGAATAGATCATGTATGGTGACGTCTTTCTTGGACGACACACTGCAGTTTGCCCAAGCCTGTTTGATTTCGGGTCCTAGTTTGGATAGCAAAATATAAATTAGCCACACATCGCGGCTGTCACAGTTCAGCGCGTGTAGGCCTCGAATACATTCGTCGGCAGAGTCAATAACCTTACGTAACTCTCCGATATTCAAATTGTTAGCGGTTGGCAGAGATAGAAAGTTTTGAACAAATGTTCGAGCGATTAGCGTTTTCTTGGTATAACGATTTTCCAATTTTTCCCACGCATCTTGGTAGTTATCATTAGTAACGGCAATATGCTTAATTAAGGAAAGTGCTTCCCCATCTAAATAAGATTTCAGATAATGAAACTTTTGGCACTTGGAAAGCTTTTCGTTATTATTTACTGAGCTTAAGAACAAATCACTAAATTGGCTCCAATCCTCGTATTTGCCAGAAAATGTGGAAATTCGAATTTTCTCAAACCTTAAATCAGTTGCTCCCGATGAGGTTTTCATTCGTTCCAGAAGTTGGTTTTGTCCCCAAATAGACGTTCCACTGTACTTGATAGCAAAATGTTCGACTGGTCTTGTCCATGATCTGACCACCCATCTCGTTTATGGCTTTAATAAAGATGGCATGCGCTCTGTAAAACTTGTCCTCGTACTCAGGTATATCCAATCCAGGGTCTTCATACCCCTCCTCCTGGTTATATACCACTAAATCATCGGAGAGGTCCATAAAGTGGTTGAAGGTGGTTACAAGACGATCCAGCTTCAGTTGCAATGTTTCCACATTATCACATTCCTGCGAAAACACCAAAGCACTCTTAAGGGTACGAGTTATTTGCCCCTTGCAGGCACGACGTTGTTGAATTGTCTGATGCATTACAGAGTTCATGACGAATAACAGCGGCTAGTTTGTCTTTTATTATTCACAAATAAACTTGAATTCAAACGCAGAATATCCGGCTCGAAGGACTGTATTTCTTTTTTCTAGGATTCGAGTTTGTTCTTAATTATAAGCGGGTTTACAAAATGTTAAGCAGGGCAGGCTGCGAGGGAGTACAAAACTATATATAACTGCCGAAAAAACGTGCAGAAATGATAATGCAGAAAATCGCGTGATACTGCAATACTAATACAAATTTACTGAAATTTCGTCTATGCGTGTGAGCTTCAAGCTTTGAGACGAAAAACAAAACAATGATGTGCATTTAACTAGCTGCGATTAGAACAACAATACAATGATGAACATTTAAGTAGGTGCGATTTGACAATAATAGAATAATAATAAATGACCGATCTATTCTTTAACAAGAGACAAAGAAACTTTAGAGATTTTAAATGTTCTGACTCCGCATTTCCGAAGCAACATTGCTTTTACTTCCTAGTAAATACATTTTTTTTATTCGGCAATCAATTTTTTTAGTTTTCTCGCCATTTATGTTATAGATTTTACCTTTTTAAACAAAGGGGGTAAAACCATCATGTTTGATTAATACTTATTGAGGCAGATAATTCTCTTCCATCCTACCGCTTTCCTGAGCTTAGGAAAACACCTACTGCGATGGACATATCCCGGTGCCAATCTGAGCTAGTGGAACAGATTGAACCTCGATTTGAAATAATATTTCCTCTCGGCTGTCTCCACGCTTCTTCCAAGGTAGTCGCCGAAGATTATCTTCGATGGCCAATGTTCCGTAATTAAATTCGTGGCAATTTATTTTGACCATCCCAGACTTACTCCAGTTGAGAAACTATTCCACCTCAACACCAATACGATAGGTGATGACCGCGGTATGGTCGCAAATTCCCCTTCTAACAAATGAAACGGTTTCAGCCACAGCCTGGGCATTGGGAAACAATATCGAAAATTGGGGTTGTTTACATGGTTTCTTAGAAACTTTTTAAGCTGACGTTATCCTAAGACGCCACACAGCGCAGTTCAGCAAAAACTAAATCAGGCTAACTCAGAAACGAGTGGGTGGCTAGAAGAAATTCAAAATTATCCAAGGACAACGCCAATTAACGAAATTGGACGACTACTTTGCATCATAAATTATTCCGTTCAGAACTCCTGAGGAACGTTAAGAAAAACGACCAATGCCGGTTGATTAGATACCAAATTTTACCGCCGCCTACGAAGTATGCAAGCAAATGGTCACAGAAGCGGTGCCAATGGCGCATCCAAGCCCAACTGCCATTAGACAACAGTCTGAAAAGGCGTAAGCAATGCAACTCCTTCATTTGGGCAACATTTCGCAGTTTATGACGAAAACCTTTTACGTCAAAAGAGCATATTACAACATCGCCGATGCATTCAGTCACCATACCAAAGTCCTACCTAAAATCGAGAAAGCTCAGTATTGCAAAAAATAACTTTTTGACTGCAGACAATCCTTGACGATGACAACGTTTCGATAAATTGTGACGTTTAACGAAAACAGTCATTTTGTCTTCCTTCCGAGCTGAATATCAATTCTGAAACAAGTCAAGGAATATTTTGTAAAAAATGGAATGGTGCAGAACCTGTCTTCTATTCCAGCATGCCAAACTCATCAGACCCCAGAGAAGATTACTGTTCCCAACGACAGATTCGATCATATAAATCGGGACATCGTCATTATGCTGTTTATGCGAAAAATTCGGAAAGCTGCACACAACTATAAAAAAATGTCCCGTCTTAAAAGAATAGTTGAATGTTCCCATGTATTGATCCACACCTAATATGCCGAAGTAGGAAGAATAATAAGATACCCGTTACTGTCTTATCCCATTTTAAAATTATCATTTTGCTTGCAGAAATTGCCACAACGCCATCTTTTGTCAGAAAAAGCATTTTTAATAACTGATGGGAACGTCACTCCCCTTGTGAGGGTTTATAAGGTACATTTCTTAATTAATACAAATTTATATTCCGTTTTGAAAAATCATTTTTAATAACTGATGGGATCGTCACTGCCCTTGTGAGGGTTTATAAGCTACATTTCTTAATAAATAGCAAATTAATATTCCGTTTTGAAAAATCATTAGTAAATATACAGATATTGACAAAAAAATATTATACCAGGTCAAACCAAGATAAACATTATAATATAATGAAAGCCACAGTTTTGCAGTTAGTGGGCGTTAAAGTAGGCGGGGCCGGCTGAAAGCTGACGTTGCGCTGCACTGGGCTCTTCAAAATAGGAATTCCTAAGCCTAACTTTAAAGCCCTTAGAGTTCTAGAAATTTTAGCGTTTTCTGTTTTCAGTGTTTTGTAGGCGAGTGTTTCGAGTGGGGTTAGCTATATGAAGAAAACTATTACGCATTGGAGACATCGTAAAAAAAGAAACCCTTAATCCTAACTTTTTTTCACTTATAGTTACCGAGATTCTACAAAAAGCCAAAACCGTCTTTCGAGCTTTGTGGGCGTAGGCGTGATAATGGTACCACCAAAAATGCGGTTTCTGACTCTAATAGTCCCTAAGATTTCAGCGATTTTAGTTTCCGTTATTTGTGGACGCTAAAGTGGCCGTGGCAGTATGCAGAAATAAACGTAGTCTAATATACACTTTTCTCTCCGAGTAACGGGTATAATTACCTCTAACTCTTTTCCTAACACGTTTAAAGTTTCGTTACTAATCTCTTTATCGCAAAACTAATTTCTCCTTATATCAATACTAATTGACGCATATGACCCCAATCGACATTGCAAAAACTGAAATGAACAAGAATGACAGTATTAAAAGCGGTGTTAAAGTACGTATTGTAGTTGTTGGAACTTCTACTTCAACCGCAAATTAGGACAAGCAAATCGGTAGAGGCCAAGGTTTGCAATAATCGGATTTACACTGAACACAGAAAATGTCACAAATGATTTATCAAACTTGAAATTTTATTCTAAAATAAATTGAAAAAGTATTCGAAAAATAATAAACCTCAATAATAGCTTTGTTAAGGAATTTCACTTTTTAACAACAAATAATACAATTTTTTTGAACGATTGACAAAAACAGTTTTGCCCAAACGTGAAGATATATATTATTTATCTATTTACTTTTTTACAATATTTTTGTGAACCGTCATTTGTTTAATGTCGAGTACTCGAAGTGTCCATCTTTAAGCCGGCTTAGGCGAAACAGATTCCTCGATTTGTGTTTTTGAAAAATGAGCATGTTATTATACACAGATCAAAAGAGAGGAGCTGGAAAATAAATAAATAAATGCTTTGTGTAAAGTAGAACAAATAGTTTTTGTATTGCCTTTTATTAATAAATAGAGGGAAATATTAAACATTACATAAGCTAACATTAGTTAATGAGTGATGATTAAGTTAATGATACTTGCGAATAGGCGGCAGTGGCTGCTTATATGCGTGATTGCTGTGAGTCCTTGGTTTGCTTTAAGATGCATTTTAATTTATTTCATTTTACTATATATTAAATAAAGCGCAACAGCTTTCTTGATTAATATCTTCGGAGCCCGCCGTTTAATTGGTTTATTTCTTCTTACTGTATAAGTTTCTAAGTCAGCAGGTTTAGAAGGCTATTTTCCTTGTTTCAGAGTAATCTTCCTGATTTATCAGTAGGTTTCTGCAAACCTGTCACCTGTGACCCGTATTTGCTGGACGGTAACAATTACCTGTCGGTAAGCTGACAAGTTTGCCGTAAAAACGGGACTGTAGCGAGGAAACACCAACATTCGCGGTTAAACGCGAAAAATTCTAGTTAATTCAAGTTTTATTCTCCAGAGGTCATTTTTGAGTTTATCCTTTTCCTTCTGATTTAACAGAGTATATTACGGTATATCTGCATGAAGAACTGGAACTAACATACGTAAGACTATTAATAAAGTTAGCCGGCTGAGTAGCATGCGCTAAGCAGTTAATATTATAAGAAGTAAGTGCTGAGGGCCTCGCCGATGCCGTGATATCTCGGTGTTTGGGACAGTACTGAATTTTGACGAGATTATAATACGCAATTCCTGAACCAGTGAAAGGTTCTGCCTAATTAACATATCTTGGCCATTATTATTCGTATCGCCTTAAGCTTCTGGTATTATAAAAAGTAAAAAACTTCTCGCACCATGGGCTAGTAATAAAGAAATTTGTTCCAACTAGGTGGAGAAATACAAATCATCCGCCTATTTCTTTAACTGTGTCAAAAAAAACTGTACGCTTCCTTATTTCTGGCATATCATAATGTTAGGGGACTAATTCAAATATATTCAACAACATTTTACGGCAATAAAAAAAAAAAGTTGTTTTATCTCTTTCTTTCGGACACAGATCAATTGAATATTTTAGAGAATTTTAATTTTTAAATTTTTTTAATTTTTAATAATCATTTTATGCGGAAAGAAATGTCTTGGTACTGTCCAACTAATTTGCTTTCCTCCGCATCTTTATCTGATAATGACTTTGTTGTTAGTCTTTGTACTTGTTACTCCTAGAGTAAAAGGGAGTGTAAGATTTGTTGAAAAGTATGTAACAGAGAACGTCAAGGGTGTCTTTTTTCGGCACCCGAATCACACTCATACATTTCGAGTGTGTGTCGCACTCATGAACAGCAAGAAAAGAGCACACACCCGGAGTGCACAGATCGCTTTGTGTCTTTTGAGTGTTTGCGTTTTTTTCACCCACTCAATTCTATGCACATGATTCTAATGCACAGACACCCGACACGCTCATAGCAAATGAAGGGAGTGTCTGAGACACCCATGTTTTTGGGAAAAGTGAGTCGGGTGTCTTGAAATAAGTCGTGGTGTCTTGAAATGAGTCGGGTGTCTTGAAATGAGTCGAGTGTCTTGAAATGATTCGAGTGTTTCGGGTGTCTTCAACTGATCTGAGTGTTTCGGGTGTCTTCAGCTGTATTGCATGAGCAGGTCATGGAGGGTCTACCGAATAAGTATACATGAAAAGAAGGGAAGGAATACTGGGTGCCAAGTGCACATTCGAAATGAGCTTGTGCAAGACACACCACCCTATTTTAGGTGCCGATCACACCGCGAGTGCCAAAAAGGCACACATGATTCGAGTGCACTCATTGTCTGGGTGTACCCTTGCCGTTCTCTGGTATGTAACAGATAGAAGCATTTCCGAACCTATAAAGTATTCGATCCCCTCTTCAACAGTTGGAATTGCCAAATGGAAAGACTTTCTATTTGAGTGTTAGAGGTAGGCGTAGCTAGGCGGGAAAAATTAATTTGCATTATAAAAACCTGATCATCATAAAAACCTATATGCTTAATCCGAACTTTCTATCTCATATAGTTACCGAGATATCAGCTAGAAAATGCGAAATGCCCAGGGGTGTATGGGTGGGTGTGGCCGGATGAGGGCGTTAGAATGGGCGCGGCAGATGCTCTAATTTTTGCGCTGGTAGGGACCTCAATAATCTTCACTGTTAATGCCATTTTTTTTGTCTCTTATAGTTCCCGAGATCTCAGCGTTCACGGACAGACGGGACCTACGGGATACAGCAGGCTGGTATGACGACGAACAGACAGACGGTCATGTCTCAATCGACTTCGCTATTATCCTGATCAACAATATATATACTTTATAGGGTTCCAAAACGCTTCCTTCAACCCATACTTTTCAACGAATCTAATATATCGAGATCAAATTACTGGACTCCTGTTGCAGACCATTTTCGCAACTCCATACTAGCGGACTTTACTGCACGCGATACCAACCTGTTTGACCTGTGCCTCCTCCAACGTATGACCTCGAAAGAATGTCATCCATGTATATCTCCCTCATTAATACTTCTTCCGCCTTTGGTAACGAATGCCGATCGGCCTTCTGATAATTGCTGAAGGACCCGGATAGCCGTGAAGGGGTGCACACGCCATCCCAAAGGTTAGAGTTGAAAAAGCACAAGCGTTGATGGAACCATCCGCCGCCCGCCATAAAATCCGCTGATATTGGGAGTCTTCCGGATGAACATCTATACAGCGATACATTTTATAGAAATCCGCCGAGAAAACGAAACGATATTCTGTATCACCGCTTGAAAACCGTTCTTGAAGAACGCAGGGCAGCTATGTGTCACTAGGACTTCTTTCACTTCCACTTTCGATTCTCATCATTCTCACCAGAATGGATTCTGATGGAAGTTGTTTATCCCAATAAAGCGTCATTAATATCCTCATGCATCTGATTTACGAAACACCTTTTTTAGGAGAGGTTCCACATGGTATCCGTTGCGCACGTTAATTAACAAAAAAAATGTGGTTTATTTTTTATTGTTTCTTCATTTCAGTGTTTATTCAAATTTTATTTTGTTTTCAATATATGATGAAATTATTAATTATAAGCCTAAAATCATTTCATCCGATGTCTTCTTTCCTTTTCTCTTTTTTTTTCTCATCTGCTTTTTATTTTCATATTTTCATTCTTTTTCTAGATTATAATATATGCTCATAAGTTTGGGGTCACAAAACAACCTGATCCTTCTCTCCTTTTTACCTTTTCCAGGTCCGTCAGTGGTCAGTCTGTCCTCTTTGAGAATGGATCTCGATGGAAGTTGTTTATCCTAATAAAGTGTCGCTTCAGTACACTCATGTATCTTGACTTTGTAAAGTCTTTGAGGAACATGCATTATTAAGTGCAGTTTACATGCACGCGCCGAAATGGCAGAGCTTTGGTTTTGGAATACAAAGCACAAACATCACATTATAGTATTATAATATACTCTTCGTAATTAGAGTTTTCCAATATTACAAACAGTAGTTTAAAACAAATTGTTTAGGGAACACCGTAGAGGAAATTTTGTCTTTCTGTATTTTTACAGGTGGTGAAAATTGGGTAGTTGGCTGCTTTCCTTCCGGTATTGGCACCCGTTGAAGTTGCTTTTTCACCAACAGGTAATCCATAGAATCTCAACATCTCTGACTTGAGGGATGTCGAAACTCATTGACTCTGGATGTGGTGTGTCATTGAAGAAGCTTGAGCCAAAATTTATAATAGCTATAGACGAAGAAGAGCACCCTAGACAGAGGAAAGAACTGAGGTGCGCATTCACTTTCAACATATACTACCAAACGATTCGCAATAAGAGTTCGAATACTTAAATGGGTAAATTTCATTTGGAGATGAAACGATATATATGTATTTGAAAATGAGTTTTGTATGAGCACTTTTAATGTGTCTGTAAAGGATTGATATGAGATGACCCGGAAGAAATTGTGTCTCCTTGACGATGGAAAGAGCTAGATGACTTAGGCAAGTAAGGATCTCCAAATTTACTGAAGATGAAGCCGATGGGTTTTTAATAAATGTTACTGGGCATAGCTGATATTTAATAAAATAAAATGGTATGGAATAATAAAATAAAATAAATATTTATAAATAAAATATAATAATCTTTTATTGTTTCACTCTTATATTAACTTCAAATAAATAAACAGTTATTTACTCTTTAACTCAAAATATAAAGTTTATTTTATTGTTTCTTTATTTGAGTAGTTTTTGTTTATAGTTTTCGAATAGATTTAATTATTAATTCACTTACTCAGAAAACTGTTATAAGGTATAGTATATTCTGGAAGTACTTTTTGCATTTTTATATTCTTTCCTCATTCTTTTTTCTTATTTATAATATATGTTCATAATGGAGGCACCCTTTCGTACCTCAATTTTTAGGACATCCACAAGGATTCCTTCAGTAGAATCTTACTGCAGAAACATGTTTCTAGGTGTATGCGTGATAAAATGTAGAACTTCTTGACTTTGAATGCGTACTGAGTCGAGAAATATTGAAGTAATCCCAACACTATTTAATTTAATTAATTTCATGATTTATTATCACTTTTTTGTCATTTTTGTAAATGTCAGTTTAGATTCCCGTGCTTCTAACTTAATTAATGATCAAAACTGTTTTGTCTATGACATAGAATCAATTTATGTGTAAAAAGGTGGTCTTTCTAATGAATATTTAGATTCATTTTAGGATAATTTGACGAGAGGAATGACTATCAATGGGATTATGAACCTCAAAAGTAGTAATGTCTGGTGTTCCTGTGACAGGATTAAAAGATTATCCCAGATTTATATTAAAAACTGATGTTTTCCTTTTGACTGAAAGATTAGAAACTTGGAAAAATATGCCAGGAAATTTGTTTCTTAGACCTTTTTAGTTTATCAAACTACACCAGGTGTTAGAGATATATATATGTATAGATTTATCCAAAATAGCATCCGAGGGTTTAGTTTAGAAAAATGTAAAAAAATAAAAAACAAGTACTTAACATTATGACCTAACAATGGAATTAAAAAGTATGAATGTAAACATTTTATATATTAAGCAATGTCAAAACCCCTTCCATATAAAGGGTTTAATGGGAAGCTGAAACGGATCAAAGTAGATCGCTCTCCTCATTTTGGGACGATGCGTGGGATTTGACAACAGCGAGAGTACAGAGAAGAGGGCAGAGGGAGTCGATCTTGTTAAATGAGAGGTCACGCAGTTGGAAGTTAGTATAACATTTTATACTAACATAGAACATTATATAATATTACATCACATATATTATATTAACCCGATCGTATATTAAAAGTGAATTTGACTTTATCAAGTTTTTTGCTTCTGCCTAGGAACCCCTCTTTCAATGACCCCTTGTTAATTGAGTACAAGGGGCACACAAACTCTACATGTTGACCCCCAAGAGGGGAACCTGAAATTGCAAACATAATTAAAAATTTCTTTAACTCCGTGTGTTTAAATGGCCCCGTTAAATCGTGACAAAAGGGAACGTCCTTCTGGTTTTTCTCGCTTTTAGACTCCGATCTTTTGCGGTCCATAATGGAACGGAGCTGTACCTGCTTACAAAGCTTGATCACGAAAAAGCAGAAGTTGATAGGCCCAACAATATAGTTTTTTTTGAATCTTTGATTTGTTTTATCTTGTAGTGGTTTGCAAAATATAAGTAGACAAGTTATGGAAAGAAGAATTTACCGAATTTTTTTACAGAGATTATTATTCTGGGAGCAAATATTGCTGCCGCAGTTCGCTTTTACAATTGGTCACTTACAGTGAATCGGGATGTCTGACTTTGGATCAGTTGGGTCAATATTCATGGTGGACAACAATGAGATCTCAACCTAAAATCAATGTTAAGGAAAATTCTAGGGAAAGATCGCAATCCAAGAAGTTGTGAATCGTCTAGGAGACTTGGGATTTGTAAAGCAGGTGAATCTGAAAGGTTTTCATGCAAGCCTATGCAACCCAATGACTTCAGTCGAGTTCTGAGGAGGTATATGTAAGCCCATTGTGCTGGGTTGAGGATCGAGCTGTTGCTCCCTTAAAGGCTGGCAGGGACTGTTTGATAATTGTGGAGACGACTAAAAGGCACAGGAAGGCTCATAACAATCACATGTGTCAGAAGGAAAGTAAAAGAGAGTGGAATAAAATGAAGAAGATATCATAACGAAAAGACAAAGAAGAAAGTAAAACAAGAGGATATAGAAGTGCTGACTATAAGATACCGTTACTGTTACTTTTAACAATTTTAAAATATTCATTTTTGTTAGTGGAAATTCGTTACATCGGCGCCACTCTATTGTCAGAGAAAAATACAAGTAAGTAACCACATGGTGACGTCAATGCCCATCTAGCCCATAAATTTAATTTTTTATGATAATAGGGTCAAGGTCCTGACTGGAAAATCTCTTGTAAATCGCAGATATTAATGAAATAATATATAAGGTCAAACTAAATAGCATTCACAATTGAATATATTGACAAAGCGTGTCGAATAGAGTTGGAAAAGTGGCAGATAAAAATCCATATAAGGCAGTAAGATCTTTAAATATGTATTCGCTAAAACATTGTAGCTCATATAGCTTTCTAGTTTTTTAGTTAGAATTTTTGGTTTTTTGGTTTTGTGGTGTTAGTTAGGGAAGTGGAATATAGGTACCATTTGGTATTTGAGCATCATAAAAACCTACATGCTTAATCCGAACTTCCCATTTCTTAGTTACCGAGATATCAGCTTTCCAGAAAATGTGAAACCGTCTTCTTAATCTCAACTTTATCTCTTTATAGTTCCTTATATCTTCCATGCGGACGACGGACAGATGACAGATGCAACTGAGTTTGTCCGAGCAGTCAAACACTTTAAACCAAGCAAAGGCCAGTTGAAGCGTCTGGGTGTCGAACTTAGGCACACTTCATGTCGTCACTTTACCCAGCCATTAATACCTAACTTGTTTCTTATCATACTTCCTTGTTTTATCTTCCCATGTTAGATACCCACGTCTCTCACCAATGTTAGGACATCTGAGACAAGCAAAGGTTTCTAATGCCAGGTCCAGAGCTGGCGGCGGCACACTTTCTTCTCTGTTTAAGTCCCAGTGTGCTGTAGTTGGGAGCAGATCATTGATTTTGGACAATGGTAGAGACTCATGATACAGCAGAGAGCGGAAAAGAGAACAGAGGCAATGACTTTGGTAACCCGAGAGAACACGCACGCGCCGCTGGGACTAACGCGGGTAGCTCTTACGAATATTATATACTATGAACATTATATTACATCAAATATATCAACCTGATCGTGGTTATTAAAAGTGAATTCTGGTGGAATTTATTAAGTTTTGTTTGCATTGTTCGAACCTCTCTACATTGACCTCTTGCTTATTCGAGCAAGGGAAATAACTTGTGTGGATATTTTTGATTTGCATATCATTTTCATTTTTTTACTTACATTGCATTTATTTATCGATCTTCTCATGAGAGACTGATCGAAAAGTATTCAAGTCTTAGCCTAATACATAAATGCATAAAATTATGTTTTTTTGATATCGGCCTTGCTGTTGCTGGGGTGGGAGACTTTCGCCTGAGTCGTGGCGGCTAGTACTCAGTGTTGGCATCATGCAACCCTTTTGCGAGCCTGTAGCTTGATCGTATATGTTGCTTATATTTTCTATTTTGCTTTTTAACAGACCCTACATTTAAATCTCTATAAATCTTTTCATTCCGGTGCACAGCTGTAGTTCTCAGTATCTGTGTGATTGAGCTCGTAATAATTATAACTGCATTGTATGATACCTTGTACCTAATATTCGCAGATAACGATGCATTTATGGTACTTTGACTTGTTGTAGGTTCTGTTAGCCTTCAATGTGCTTTCAAGTAAGCCAAGCCCGTCAAGGTGAATTCCAAAAGGTTACTCAACGTTTGTGTATGTTATATTGTTCAGATAGGAAGTAAGTTTGGTTCAGTTATGTACGGTCTCGTGTTTGCTCTTTTGCTCGTTAACCAAGGCGTCAATCTGGTTAATTTCAAATGTCTGATATGAGCTGATAATTGTTGCGCTGTTCTTATAAGGTACTTTGGTCGATTTAGAATGGCAGTATCATCAGCAAATGTTAACATTATTGTAGATTGGCTGGTTGTATGCTGTGTAAAAGAGTATATAGTGCTTATCCAAGCATGCTACTTGAGGTGCTCCTAATTACTGATGGGTATCTTGGAGAAGTCTCTACACGGTAATTGCCAGACTTTTGCATAAGATAAAGGCATCCAGTATTTTATGGATGTTCTGTGGAAGCAAGATTTTTAATTTATAAATTAAGCCAACCAGCTAGATAAAGTGGTCGAAGGCTCATGACATCCAGAAAGACTGGTGGAACAATACTCGATTAAATACTGTATAACGAAGGTTATCTGATTCAATTGCTTAATAGCGTTCCGTGGTTTCGGGAAAGCCAAATTGGTGGCTGAATGCATTATGGACTGTAGGTGCTGCTTGATACAGACCCAGGAGTACTTTTTCAATATCTTTGACACAGGTACTGCAGCAGACTCACTAATAATATGATGAAGGATGAGTCTTGTCCTTCCAGCTTTAGAATCAGTGATGACAAACTCTTACCATTGTTGCGGATAATAGCCCAATTTCATCAGCATGTTGTAGTGAGAAGATTTACGTATTGTGTTAGAGATTCTATAATCACTTTAGGGAATTAAGTCGTCCTTGCGTTTATTTTTTCTTGAGCCTATCAATTCCTATCACTTCATTGATTGGAATATGATAAGCATGGTAGCCTCTGAAAGAAGTTTGTTGGAGCAAAGTTATTTATTGATGGAGGCTTGAAACGCTTGATGTGGCAGGAATACTTTGCCCTCTGTTTCTGTGAGCCCATTCTCCTGTTTTACGTATTGGAGACTCACTTTCATTGGTGGACATATACCCGATTTAGATTTCCGCCAGGATATCATGTTTGCTGTTTGAGGAGAGATGCTGGAAATTGATAAATGAGACTGATTATATCATTTATCTACTATGTCTTTATGTAGAAGATAGATTTCCAGTTTTAAGTAGGCGATGTATGGCTTAAGCAATTCTCTGAAGCCTTTTCATTAGTTCGTTGTTATCAGGATTCCAAGCCAATATAATAGTGGAGTGTTCTGAAGCTAGTGACATAACAGACACTCAGTCTTTCCAACTGAGCTGCCAGTTTAATCATTTCTTTTGATATATTTAAAGATCATAAAATTTACATACTTTCTGTATTTAAGCAAATCTTTTAATGGAGACTAGAGCATGTATGATTGTGCACTGTGGATGGTCGTAGATGAAGTAAAATAGCGAGATCCATTTATAGATCTGTTATGTCTCCACGTATTGTGCTTTCTAACCACTCTTCTTGTGACGACAAAATCAATCAAGTCAGGCTTCTTATTAAGATCTGGTTATGAATATGTAATACTTGGCAGAGAGATAAGTATCAAGACCAATTATATACAGTTGATATCTTCCTTTCAGTTGGTGAGTCAGAGAGCCCGAGTGTGTGTGCGTTTTCCATTGTAATCACCAGGTGCCAGGAAAAATCGGTCACCTAATAGGTCAAAGAACTGTACAAAATCATCTTCGAAATGGAAAAGGTGTTAAGCAGTATATAAAGCTGAGAGTGTAACTTTGATAGTGGCCTTATGCGTTTCTTGATCAGATGCCAGTACCGCCATGAGTCCGTTATCAGGATGGTTTGTTTAATAAATTATATAATTTAAGTTGAAAATAGTTTCTTTATTGTTAGTCTCTGCTATAGTGTCAATATCATACTGATCCAGAAACTGCGAGCTCGTATGTGAAAAGCTGTAAAGGCTATTCGCATTACAAACATATTTAAGGAAACCATCTAAGCAGATTTTTGTCGAGGTAGTTCCAAAAGGGAGATTTTGGGAGCAAGTGTAAGTTCCTGCAGCGGTTGCTGCATTGCCACCATTAAAGGGAAGAGAAGTTACCAACATTGCTTCTCAGGCCGTTAGCAATTGGGGCTTGCAGTTATGTCAGCCTTTTCGTAGTTTTTAGACTGGTTTACTGTTAAGGCCGCATCACCGGCAGTGGTTTGACCTGTCATTAGATGCAGAGGCGTCGGTCCCGTTGATATATCCAACGTCGCAAAAGAAGCTCCGGGGTCGTGAATGATGATATATATTTGGGAAAATTTTGTCGATTCGTAGGACAACTTCTGTAATTTGCAGTGTATTTCCCACGATTACTACATTTTGGCAGAGTGGCTCTTTCTCCTATTTATAGGCAGGTTTCAGTGCCTGAATGTGCGTCCACGCAGGCAACAGCAGACTATGCGTAGTGCGGTATATGTTTTCCATATTCCTGACAATTCATGCATTGCACGTCCATCTCCACTTACGTGTGATCCTATGGTACAATATTGCTTGTAGTTGGGTGAACTCCATTGTTTTTCAAGTGTATACTTTCTAGGATCCAGCTTCTACCGAATATTGGCTGTGAACTTTGTTTTTATTTTAATATTTTCTAGCCCATTTGACGTTAATACCCTTTTCTTAAGTCCAGCTATAATATCATAGATAGGGACTGTTGCTTGATACCTTTAATAACTATTTAAAGTCCTTTGAACTTTGGCTGGTAGGAGTACTAGTTCATTTTTCCGATGTCAAGTGTGTTGGCCACTGATCTGTAATCTTGCTCGTCGTTCAGTTGAATTTGTCATTAATATTACCCCTTTTATAGACTCATAGAATTTGTCTGCTCACTCTGATCAGTTATTTTTTAAACCAATTGGCACAGTTTGCCTGACGGAAGGAAAATTGGCGGTAAATTTAGTTGTTTGGCCTTATTATCACTGGTATTTAGGGTCACTAAGAATAACCAATTTTATTTTATTTTATTTCTGGGTTGGCAGAGGCTAGCTTCTATTGCAGACAGCCAGAAACTGCAAAATGATGTGGTTGTTGTCAAATGTTAGTGTCGAAGTCGCCGCTTTAAACGATAAATAGTTGGATTGTAATAAACATTTCATTAATATTAGTTGTAGGGTCGGGAACGGACATTGGACACCTACTTGCCATATTTTTGTGATGTGTGATGTATGTAATTAAATTTCTCACTCGTGGAATTTGTTAAAATTTATTTTATTTTTTTAAATTCAATTGATTCACTATTATGTAAACATTTCGGTCTCGTAACTTATTTTCACCGCTCACAACCTTTTATCTTTTTGGGTTCCGATCTTACCGGTTGCAAAATCGGGACTGCCCTATTAAGCCAATGATCAATAATCAAACCCCTGGGCTTGGGGCCTCCCTTGGGGCTCTGATGTTTACAATATCGGCTTGATGTTTACAGAACTTTAAAAGCGGATCAGCTCGAAACTGATCTGGGTGGGAACTGATTGAAGCTTTGTTTACAGAAAGAGCTGACCACGGGGTTAATCTCGAGCCAGGGGTCAGAGTTAATTGAAAGAGCCTTTTGCCTTAAAAGTTGTTTATAAATTGGGCAAGGGCCTTTTAAGTAATGTGTCATATAACTCCCTACATTCTAGTTTGAATCGTCCTGATTCATTGGAAATCCGGATGTGGATAATGAATGTAATTGATTAGGCCACCTTTGACAATGGATCATTTTCATCGTGTATTTACCATTGTCGGGATATTAGTTTCGCTGTATTTCAATATTAATTTGCAGTGGTTTCAATATTAAGAATTTTCTGTGTATTTAATTAAAAGCTGGTAATTAAATATATAAATGGAATATGGGTCACTATATAGTGTAAGTATTTGAGTCGGTTTAATTTGAATAAAGGATTTAGTACGTTAACCCATTTAAATGAGTGCTGACTAACTGTATTAGTCTCCGCTTCATACAAAAAGATCGTAAGGTACAGGCGGAGGCGGTAGTCTTCAGCGGAATTTGATCTTTAAAGGGGTTTTAAAAAAGCGTCAGGATAGAGTTTCTAACTTTTTGAAGATTTTGGAAATTAATAACGAATTGGTCATTATTGTTTCAGTAGAAAATCATCCATTTTTTTTACAAGCTACAGTTCCTTCTTATTATAGTAGCATATAACATTTGAGCTTTTGATAGGTTTAGAAATAAAAAGTAATAGGGGTTTTCCTTCCGTGGAAAGAAACAGCACCAATAGCTAAATCCGGCACTGGAGGTCTGAGGTAAATGTCTTATTATAATCGGGTTAATCTAACCTTTATTTGTGCAATTAAAATTATTTTGAGCTTCGGGTTGAAAGCTCTTACAACTGATTCATCCAACTGAAATAGAAAGTTTTACTGGATGCCTTTTTGGAAACTTTGCCATTAAGGGCCTTCTAAATATTTTACATGTTGGGCTAGGTTTTGGGTAGTCTAGTTGCGTAATTTTGAAAACAAATTTTCTGTAAGATCCTGTAAGGCCTACGAAGCTTGAGTTCCTTTGAGGATATTTAGATTGGATATTTTGAAATTGTAATAAACATTTTTTTCTGGATCATATTTTGATCACATCGTGAAAAACAACATGAGAAAGTTTGAGTTCCAATTTAAAGAACTTTGATTTTTCAATTGAAATTTCACGTTTGCGTTCAGGCAAATTTGTATTATACACAATTAAATCTTGTAATGTTGTCATTAATTGTTTTTTTGTAAAATTATAATGCTGTCCATATAGACATGACATCATACGTCTCCAACTTGTTCTCAAATATCATCCATTGCTCTTTTGAATATTCTAGGGGCGTTTGTTAACCCAAATGGCATTCTGAGGAATTGGGTGGCTTTCCATTGTTTATTGAGAATGAGGTTTTTTGAATGTCTGTTCTATCTATGAGAATTTGTGGGAATCCTTGATTCCAAATCAATTGTAGAAAAGTATTTAGCTTTTCCAAGGTTTGAAAAATTACCGAAGGGTCCTGTATTGGATATCTATCTGGAAGGGTGTTATCGTTAAGTTTCATAATCTATTACTAGTCTAAGTTTCGGAGTTCCATCTTCAAGTTAGAGAACCCTTTTGGTACTTCTACTTAAGATACTATATTATTGTACTATTTCAAACTTTTATTTTTGTCAGATATTTTTGAGTATTCCCTTCAGATTCTGATCAAAGTATATATTTATTATGAATTTTGTAACGAAGAATGGTAGTTTTCTGTCAAAGAGAGTTGGTTTGGGAAAGATACCGCTATCGAATTTAATTTTTCCTTCCATTCCATTATAATTCATCCCTTTTTCTGTATCAATAATAGTAAATTCTATCTAATAAAAAAGGTATATCGACTATCGAAGATAGTTATCATATGATAAATACTAATTATTCAACATCCATGGACTGTGATACTCTTATTATATAGGTAGTTCATTTTTGTTTTCTGAAGAGATTCCCGTTTTAATATAACAAAGAAGCTGCCCTATAATTACATAATTTTTTAGCTTATATATTTTGTTATCGTTTTTAATCAAGTAGGTAAGCCTACCCCTATGCCCTAAAAAAAATGGCATCCTCAATGTTGTTCATCTCATAGTTTTGTTAAATTGTTGACACAGTTCCTGTTGGCACTTTTTGTTTTGTGCTTTTAAATTTTTTGTTTGGTCTCACTTATTGTAGTTGTTATTTTGATTATCATTATATCCCCTGATTATTATTATTATGGGGCCTATTTTGCATCTGAATAGAGTCATCTACCTCCAGGTCTGGCTCCATTTTGTTGTGGTTCATAAGAGTTCCACTGATTTTGTTGGTTATTATTAACCCCGATTCCAGGTATTGTTTCTATACTAATCAAAATTGATAAGGCTATTGCTTCTTTTTCGGATTAATTGCCTAGATTATAATTATGTTTATTCTGATTATCGAATGTGATTAAACCCAGAATGTTTGTATTCATAATTACTGTTATAGTTTGACTCAATAGTCTCTGTGTTGTAGATGATATAAAATTGTTCGCAGAATTAAGCCTCAATTGTTGCTTTTCAAGTCCTTGTAGTATTTCCATTGCGTTCTGGTAAATCTGGTGGATTAATTGAAAATATTACATCTGAAATATGGGCGTTGAGGCTAAAGTTATGAACACTCGTAGTGCTGTCTTTCTATGTGTTTTCGTTAAGCTCAGATTAACTGGCTAATTTCTCCCATGTGCTACATAATGGCTTTGTTAATCAAGAGTTAATTTTTATTTACCAAATTATAAAACTTCCACTACATTGATAATTTCCCTAGACTTATTATTACTTAGAATTCAATCGTGCTCTAAAATAAGTATTGCTTTGTCCCTTCGTCACATAAAAACAAAATCGGGTCTTACCATTATGGGATCAAAATTCAATACGGTTCCATTAAGAGTTAAAAGCATCATTGGCAATGCCTGTAATTTTATTTTGAAGAATAAAATAGCCGAAAAAAGTATCTTTCACTTCCCTTTTTGTATTGTCCCATTGCTATTTCTGACGATTCTCTCCAGCTAACATAACTATCTTCTTCGCCTTTATATTCTCGAACTGTCTTAATGATTTCATAAAAAGTTTGGACGATTGGATCAATATCTTCCACCTTGAACTCCTCAACCTTCTTTATATTGTGGGATTTATTTGAGTTTTTGAACCATAGCGATTTCATCTCCTCAATGGATGCCATTCATTGGAAATTATTTATGCTATTAAATACGCTACATACTTTACCTTCTAGCCGCTTATTACTACAGGTAAGCGGTGGGACATGGTTAAAATTCTTTCAAAATTGTTGATAATTCTTCCACCTTGTTTATTTTTATTTAAAATTTTTTTGTAAGTAAATTTTTTAAAATACAAAAACTATAATTAAACAGCTCATTGATTTTCTCCTTAGTTTCTTTTTGCCTGATGATCCTGTTTGGGGTCTTCTTATATGGAGGGATGGCCCTTTAGCTTCTTCCTTCAATTTATTTCTTTGTTGTTGGGTTTTATTTAGTTGCTTCTGTTTTTAATTTATTTATTTTTTTATTTTTACTTTGATTTATTTTAATTTTTGGAGCAATGAAAAATTTTTGTTACGAACACTTTTGTAATGCTATCGGGTGAGGTTTTTTGAGCGGCGGGAATTTGTTTTGTAAACTGTTTGATTAAAAAATTTTTTCAGGAATCTTTTTAAGCAGGTACCGCGCCACGTTAGGCGCCAAACAAATTTCTCACCGTAATTTATTATTAAAAATGATTTTTCAAAATTTGATACAAAAGTCGATTATTCAAATAGAAGAATAGATTTATAGTAATTTTAAAAAAGTTAAAAAAAGAGGTTAGGAAGATTTTTTTAAATATGAGTTGAATGGAAAACCAATGAGGTGAATTTATAGGTTCACCATGCCTCCAAAGTTTATAGTTATACTAGGTAGATGAAGTTGAAAACTCTTATAATAAAGCAAAAGGTGTGAATTTCAGAAATTTAACTATGGATCATTATACAATGTATTACTCCATTGAAACTCCACTATATGGTAGAATCAATGTTTAGATCATAGGCACAAAAATACTCAACTAATAGGGTATATAAGAATGTCTTTTTGCTAATAATACATAGTATAAGAAAGCGTAAACATAAAGAAACAGAGACTGCCAAGTATTGAATCAATGACGATCACGACACATTACTCAATAATACATCAAAGGTTAATAGAAAAGGATATTATCGATAGTATCAATTTCCTAGATAATGAAAATATATTTTTAAGAGATATAAGCAGATGATAATACATTAAATGAACTTAGAGGATAAGTATTAGAGAAAACGAGGAGAAAAAGAATTATTTTATAAGTCAATTGAATTGGAAATGTTTTCATTTTGATCGAGATTGTGGGTAAGTGTAGAAAAATAAAGCTACCCTGTAGGCTTTTCCAGCTTGTTACAATGCACGCTTGTATAGGTATTAAAAAGAGATATTGAAGTTACTCGAGGTTTGGTCTTGCTCCTTAGGAATAGAGAATAAGAAAATATGTGGTTCCAATTTTTGTTTCTTCTTCAATGATGAAAGTTAGACGCAAAAAAAAATTCCGAATCGTAAACAAGGTGTTTGGCTTCTTCGAATTTCAAGCTGCCTAAGAGTAAGTATAAGTAAAACAAAATAAACTTTGTAAAAACATGTATAATATTTTATTAAAAATTGTTAATATACACATTATATAAATATCATATGGAAAACATGTATATGTAAGTTTTTGAAAATATAAATGGAAATATTAATAAAACAATAGAAATTAAATGTAACATTTTTTCATTTCGTATTTTGTAACTATAAAATTGACCTTTTCTAATTTTAAAGACTTTCTGATAACTGGTGTATGCCTTTTAAACAGTTGATATTTATTCATAATTAATAGAAATAGACTGCTACCTATGTGTGGAAGAGCAGGTTTTATAATAAACATAGGGGATAAGACACAAAGCGTTGTATAAAGGTTACAAATACAATACAATATTTATTTTCAGTTACAGTTTAAACCACAGTAGTCTTCGAAGGTGCTAAATATATCATGATCGGTAGATCGTGGGTGGTATCTTTTAGTCTTCCTTCTGGTCTTCAAATTACTTCCTTGTGTTAGGAGTTAGATGAGTTACAAGGCGTCTGGAAGTGAAGCCAGCATGCGTTCGACAAACATCGCCTATACATACCCTTCTTTTCAAACACATGTTATAATTTTTACTGATAATAAACGTGATCACCATTTCCTCAGTTTACTCTCAACATATCTTTATGTGATTATATGAGTCTCTAAATATTTGTTTTTATTAGTTGTCTTGACACTAATTGGGCCCATTTTTATGGTTCTATGTACCCCATTATTGTAATCAAATATACCTTTTGTAAATATTCATCCACTCTATATCTTCCCATTGAAACTAAAATCACGCCACATTGACTCCTTTGAGTCTTTATCAAAACGCTCGACAATTGATGCTTTAAGAGAGTGGTGGAACGTCGAATAATGATTTATATCATAATGTTTGCTAATTATTTAAATTTTGTATTAAAAACTTTTTTCCATCATCTGGTTTGCTTCCGTGACCTGATTTGGGAGATTTTCCACTGGTTTTGAGAAACATCATTGGCATTTTTTTGATTGTGACAGCCGTCTCTAAGCAAATTTAGAAAACGTATCAAAATACATTTAATTTGAAATTTTACAGTCGATTGATTAATACTGTCATTTACAAGTTTTCTAGTTTCGCCCAACTTTCTGACACACACACACTCATGTGTAATTTGCTTTAGGTCAAGTTTGTTGTCATCATAATAATGACGTGTTTTTTGATATTCTCTTTTATTTGAGCTTAGATTACCATCAGTATCAATTAACAAGTTTTAATTGATTTAACACTTCTTTTAAACAGATCTTTGAGTGCCCTATCATTAAAAAAGGCCTAACTTTTCAATAGACATGATGAAGGATTATAATAAAAAATCTTTTTGTGTTTAATATATATACTCTAATTAAAACAATAATTCTCTCCTCTCGTAGTTCCTCTATTATTAGAAATTCCATTATTTAATTGTTGTTTTCCGCCGTTTGATGTTCCTAAAATTGTAACCGTTCGTTTAGTTCATGCACATCATTCCAATATATATAATTTGGCTTGATTCCTCCAGAGTCATATTCGAAACCAGTCTTGAACGAAGTGGAGGATGTTCTAGATTTTAATATCATTTATTATTTTATAATAATTTTGTATTTAAATGCACGTGAGCCTTAATTCGCTTACGCTATAACTTGACCTATGAACATTTGTTTATAAATAATATTTTATATATTTTAAATCACAGATCAATGCTATAATTTTTAAGGTTGTTTATGAAATATAAGTAAAGAAGCAGAAACAGTAATAGCTCTCAATCAATTCCACTAGACAAATGAATCTTTTTTATCAATCATTTG
>NW_024572059.1:0-19237 GCF_018153835.1 Drosophila eugracilis | reverse complement strand
GCTCTGTGGGATTTGGGCAGCAGTCTAAAGAAGAGCGCCAGTGTGAAGCGGATCAATTATAATATAATTCTGCTTAGCAAAAGTACCACCACCGTACTGAAGAAGTACTTAAGTCCCAAGGCATCGGCGGTGACTTCAATGATTTTCAATTCATCCGAAATGAATATGCCCATGCATCCGAATCCCATATCGGTGGGGAAGCGTAGAATAATTGCAAACGATCAATTGATCAGCAGTACACCAATGCCGTTGTTCAGGTCCCAGACCAATGTCTGCGAGGAGGAGGAGCAACCGGATCGAATGAAGTTGGAGAGCACTCGGCTGGCACATATCAGATGAACAATGGATCTGGACTGGCCTGGCCAGCAACGGTTGCAGCTCCACTAAAAGAACCACCAGAAACAACATCACCATGACCCAGCACATTCCACCACCGACGATTGCTCCAAAGGCCACACAGATTTTTCGAGCTCACAGGGATCCTGCAAAATCACGCCCAGCCAGCGCTTATGCCCCTTCTTTAGAGGCTCTGTGGGACTTGACCAGCAGTCTGAAGAAGAGCGTCAGTGTGAAGCGGATCAATAATGGTATGATCCTGCTAAGCAAAAGGACCACCATCGTACTGAAGAAGTACTTAAGTCCCAAGGCATTGGCGGTGACTTCAATGATGTTCAATTCATCCGACATGAATACGCCCATGCACCCGAATCCCATATCGGTGGGGAAGCGTAGAATGATTGCGAACGATCAATTGACCAGCAGTACACCAATGTCTGAGAGGAGGGGGAGCAACCGGATCGAATGAAGTTGGAGAGCACTCTGCTGTCACATTTCAGACGAACAATGGATCTGGACTCGCCAGTGTCAAACGAAACCAAGGGTCTGGTCAAAGATACCATAAGAATTATAAAAGGATTGCCATCGACGGATACAAACAACGATTATGGCAAAGGATCCGGTCACAACGCGGATTCCACGCCTAGATGGCGTCTCAAGGCTTCTGAAGCCTAGTACTTTTGGCCTGGCCAGCAACGGATGCACCTCCACTAAAAGAACCACCAGAAACAACATACCCACCACCCAGCACATTCGACCACCGACGAGTGCTCCCAAGGCCACACAGATTTTCCGAGCTCCCAGGGATCCTGCAAAACCACGCCCAGCCAGCGCTTATGGCCCATCTTTAGCGGCTCTGTGGGATTTGGGCAGCAGTCTGAAGAAGAGCGCCAGTGTGAAGCGGATCAATAATGGTATGATCCTGCTTAGCAAAAGGACCACCACCGTACTGAAGAAGTACTTAAGTCCCAAGGCATCGGCGGTGACTTCAATTATTTTCAATTCATCCGAAATGAATATGCCCATGCATCCGAATCCCATATCGGTGGGGAAGCGTAGAATGATTGCGAACGATCAATTGACCAGCAGTACACCAATGTCTGCGAGGAGGACGAGCAACCGGATCGAATGAAGTTGGAGAGCACTCGGCTGGCACATATCAGATGAACAATGGATCTGGACTGGCCTGGCCAGCAACGGATGCAGCTTCACTAAAAGAACCACCAGAAACAACATCACCACCACCCAGCACATTCGACCACCGACGAGTGCTCCCAAGGCCACACAGATTTTCCGAGCTCCCAGGGATCCTGTAAAACCACGCCCAGCCAGAGCTTATGCCCCATCTTTAGCGGCTCTGTGGGATTTGGGCAGCAGTCTGAAGAAGAGCGCCAGTGTGAAGCGGATCAATAATGGTATGATCCTGCTTAGCAAAAGGACCACGACTGTACTGAAGAAGTACTTAAGTACCAAGGCATCGGCGGCGACTACAATGATGTTCAATTCATCCGAAATGAATATGCCCATGCACCCGAATCCCATATCGGTGGGGAAGCGTAGAATGATTGCAAACGATCAGTTGACCGGCAGTTCACCAATGCCTTTGTTAAGGTTGTAATGGGCGCTTGTGTAGATGCGGATGCAAATGTTGCTGAGAGAAATGTTGCCGAAGCATGTGTCTAAGCATTGGCAACATATTGGCGACGCTTAGCAACATAGCCATCAAGCGCGGGAATTTGCTGAGCGCCTATCCTTGAGCGCCTATCTCTTGAGATGAACAGAGATCTACAGCTGGCAGCGCAGAGAATATTGGGAGGCATCCTCGACGTTTTCTTCACTGTGGCTCAAATTGCCACAGTTTTTATTTAACAAACCCCACAAATCGCCCGATTGCCAAAGCCGCCCCAAAATATACAAAAGGGCCGGCAGTCACAGACTCAGCGTCGTCTGAAAAGGCGATCGCTTTTAGGTTTATGTAACAATTAATTAAATTTTTTTTGTAATGTATTAGCATATTTTTTTTTGTCTAATATTGGTAGCGAGAGAGAGTCCAGCTAAAAGCGCTAAGGCGCAATCGCAAATGCAAAGAGAATCATGAGCTGTCGACTTCCTCGTTTTGTGTCAAGGTTGTGGTTTTGTGCGGCAAGGCAAAGGGCTGTACACCTTTAAATTCTTTTCTCCCAAACAGATTTACTGCGGTCTCGAGAAAGCGCTTTCATCGGGGATCGCACCAAAGTAGCAAGTCTTTTTATTGTTCTATTCCGTAATCTTACTAAATGGTCAAACAAGAACAAAAATAGGGCCCCTCATTTGCCAAAACAAAAGTCAAAAAAGCAACAACACTCAAGTAGAAAAACAGAACGCGCGAGGGCCTATCTGCATGCCCCTCACCCCGCGCTCATAGGCGATATTGGAGTCGAGCTTCGTTCATGCGACGGTTGCTTCGGCGCCTGCGCGCCTGGTAACAAATCCGAAGCCGTTAGGTTGCGACGCAGGCGGAAGCTCGGCAAGCTAAGCAACATCAAATAGACAGATGAACTCTCAAAGCATATTCTTTTCTAGAACTCTTAAAGACACATTCTTTCAGATATGCAAATATTTTAGGGCTAAAGGCATGCATTGAGTTTAACGGTTTTAATTTTTATTTATTTATTTGTTTGGAATTTTTAATATTACTTATATAAAACAATCTTATTTATTTTTTTTTTATTTTTTGTGACCTCATTGATTAATTGTGACCTTATATTTTATCATTTATTATTTAAGCATTTGTTAATTGCATCAGAATATGGCTTGATAATACTGATGATGAAGTGGTGGCAAAATCACTTGCAAGCTGTGCAAAACTGTGATTAAAAGCGAAGGGGATGCCTACAAAACAGTTTGTGGGCATAGTTTTCACAAACTTTGCATTAAAACGCATTTCATGGCGAAAGCAAGCTGATAGAAAGAAGTTCGTCAGTTGGTTTAAACACAAGATCCCAAAGCCAGCTTGGCTTACAGTCAGGACCAGAAATTGCAATTGCGGGTACGTCCACTCCCACTCCCAATAATACGGCAAATCCTATAGTGCTAGATCAACTGAACAGTATGGAAAACCGAATCTTAACCACCTTGACGGATAAATTGGCCCAGTTAATAGAAACAAATGTACAGAACTGCTTTCAGCGCCTAAATATTGGCTCCGGCATCGAAGAACCAATCCACAGTCAGGATAGGCAAATGCATACTTGGCACCATGATAATTCGCAAAGAGGTAGAGAGGAGTCGATGGACAGAAGTGTTGGAAGTGGAGGCTCAGACTTATCACAAAGACCGGATAAGGTGGGTCACATAATGAATGGGTAGTAGAAGAACTGGCAGAAGGCGGACCGATACCAGACAGTGAACTAGATGTTGTGAAATAGGTGCAATAGAATTTTGTTGGAATTGCCGTCAAGAAGGTCACCGACATATGCAGTGCAAGCAAGCGAAGCGGGTGTTTTGTCATGGATGCGGTTTAGCAAACGTGTATAAAATGAATTGCAGCAAATGTCTGGCAAAAAACCTACACGGGAGCACGTATATGCAGCAACACAAACAGAATGCTCCACGTGCTCAGAACTCCAGCCCGAACCCTGTTCACCCAGAGTCGCAAGCCTAGAAGATGGCGTTAAATCCTCAGACTTTGTAGATTTAGTGGGATATGATTCAGCAAGTCAAAGCGAGGTTGACGAGGAAAACGATGTAGATTCAGATTTGGAAGCGTACGAGTCAGAGACAGAAACATATGTAAGTTCTCTCAACAGCTCATATGTTCACATGTGCTTACCAGGAGATGAGCAGGAAATTGAAGTAGGGACCGAAATTTCTAGAATAGACGATCACCAGACGGATTCTCGGAGCATAGCTAGGATGAAAACATTCTGGTCAGAAATGAAGCAGCTGCAGAGTCACATCAAAGAAATCAATGCTTTAGAAGACCCAAAAGCTGATCCACGACCGTTTGTAGCTGTGCAGCTGATGGAACAACTAGGGAAGGGTCTGTTAGATTCAGGAGCAGCCGTGAGTTGTCAAGGAGGGAATTTGGTCCAAGAATTTCTACAAAGTAGCATAAACTTTAAAAAAAATAGCAGCAAATGTTAGCACGGCAGATGGAAACAAACAAGAAAAAGTTGGCAAAGTGAGGCTTCCAGTATGCTATGACAAAAGAACAGAAGAATTAGACATTTACATAGTCCCAGCACTGAAGCAAACCCATTATTTGGGTATTGACTTTTGGCGCAAGTTCAATCTACTTCCTACATTGGCTAACATATGCGAAGTGGACCTACAGTCCGTAGAGCATGACCTTGCTAGTGATCAGAGAACGGAACTGGCAAAGGTGGTGAACTGGTTTCCTTCATTTACTCAAAAAGGATTGGGAAAAGCCAATTTGATCACTCATGTGATAGACGTAGGCAGTGCCAAGCCTGTGAAGCAAAGGCACTATCCAGTTTCGCCAGCAATGGAAAAATTAATATATACTGAGGTAGATCGAACGTTAAAGTTAGGAGTCATCGAGGAATCCAAGAGTGCCTGGTCATTTAGTGATTGTACAAAAGCCAGGGAAATTTCGTTTGTGTCTGGACAGTAGGAAAATAAATGCGTTGACCGAAAAGGATGCGTATCCGCTACCTCAGATTAGTGTAATTCTAAGCAGGTTGCCAAAGGCTGAATTTATAACAAGTCTTGACTTAAAGGACGCCTACTGGCAAGTCCCCTTAGATGAGGCATCAAGGGATAAAACTGCATTCACTGTTCCCGGAAGACCCCTGTATCAGTTCAAAGCGATGCCGTTTGGACTGTGCAAAGCGTTATGAAGTTTCTTGGGTTTATGCGGGTGGTATAGAAAATTCATAAGCAACTTTGCTGCGATCACATCTCCATTAACTGACTTGCTCACGCGCAAGTTTGTGCTTACGGAAACAGCATTAGAGGCCTTTGAAGAGCTCAAAGAAAAATTAAGCCAAGCGCCTGTCCTCAGAAGTGCCGATTGACAGCTACAATTGGAAATTGTGGATTCCGAAAGGGCTTGTTGGAGAAGTTTTAGCGAAAACGCACGTTCAGCCCTTGTCGTCTCACGGGGGAATACACAAGACTATTGAAAGAGTCCGTCGTTACTACTTTTGGCCAGGCTTAGTAGGGGAAGTGAACGCCTGTGAAACTTGCAAGGCCTCGAAAGCCCCTAATCTGGCGTTAAGGCCACCTTTAGCAAAGCCTTCAGAATCGCAGAGATTCTTCCAAAAGTTTTATATTGCCTTTCTGGGACCATACCCTAGCTCACGAAGCGGCAATATAGGCATTTTCATTGTTTTGGATCACTTTACGAAGTTCGTTTTTCTGCATGCTGTGATGATGATGTCCACTAACGTGGTGGTGAAGTATCTGGAGTCCAATTTTTTTCACACCTTTGGTGTCCCCGAGACGATTATTTCAGACAACGGAGCTCAATTTCGTTCAGAAGGGTTCCGAAAGCTCTTGGCGAGCTACGGGATTAACCATGCTTTAACTGCAGTCCATGCCCCACAGGGAAATTCGGCAGAACGGGTTAACCGGTCGGTAATCGCGGCAATTAGGTCGTATGTCAGAACTGATCAAAAAGATTGGGATGAATTTTTGTCACAAATATGTTGCTCGTTGCGGTCTGGTATTCACTCGAGTTTAGGAACCAGTCCATATTATATGGTATTTGGGCAGCAGATGATCACTTCTGTGTCGGCCTACGCTCTGAATAGAAAACTAAGCTTGTTGGAGGATCGAACCATACATCTTAGCCAAAAGGGTTCACTGGATGTAGTGCGCGATAGGGCCTGTGAAATTAGGCAAAAGCAGTATCTGACTAATGAAAAGCAATATAACTTGAGAGCGCAAGAAGTCGTCTACAAGGAAGATCAGGAAGTGTTTAGGCGGAATTTTAAACAAAGCTATTTCGAGGCCGGCTACAATGCAAAATTCGGACCCAGTTTTCTCAAGGCTAGGGTTCGTAAGAGATTAGGAGAAGCCCACTATGAACTTGAGGACATGCAGGGAAAACTTCTTGGAAAATTTCATGCTAAGGACATAAGGCAGTAGCTTGCAAAATAAGGCCACAAGCGGTATCAGACCTGTCGCTCAGTCGGTAAGCTCCAGTCTGAATTTAGCAGGGGGGAATTGTAATGGGCGCTTGTGTAGATGCGGATGCAAATGTTGCTGAGAGAAATGTCTAAGCATTAGCAACATATTGGCGACGCTTAGCAACATAGCCATCAAGCGCGGGAATTTGCTCAGCGCCTATCCCCGCTCTTGTGGAGATCGGGAGATTTGAGGGTCAAAGTATGAGTGGGCAAACACCCCATGGCATTTATACCAGTAAAAGGGATGATAGGCTTTCTCCCTCTGATGTGGGGAAATGGGTCAAGCGGCGTCCCTATAAAAGCTGCGCAACGCAGGCCCAAGCCTCACAAAAGTGATTTCATAATGGCAGTGAAAGGGCATGATCTTTTTATAATCTCAACGGATCTTGGCCTCAGTAGCAACCAGTCCGCTGAGAGGCAAAGCCTTCGGTTCTTCGAACTCGTCGTCAAGGGAATGAACATTTTCAATACAACCACCTGCAACGAACAGAGATCTACAGCTGGCAGCGCAGAGAATATTGGGAGGCATCCTCGACGTTTTCTTCACCAAGGGGTGGCTTAAATTGCCACAGTTTTTATTTAACAAACCCCACAAATCGCCCGATTGCCAAAGCCGCCCCAAAATATACAAAAGGGCAGTCACAGACTCAGCGTCGTCTGAAAAGGCGATCGCTTTTAGGTTTATGTAACAATTAATTAAATTTTTTTTGTAATGTATTAGCATATTTTTTTTTGTCTAATATTGGTAGCGTGAGAGAGTCCAGCTAAAAGCGCTAAGGCGCAATCGCAAATGCAAAGAGAATAATGAGCTGTCGACTTCCTCGTTTTGTGTCAAGGTTGTGGTTTTGTGCGGCAAGGCAAAGGGCTGTACACCTTTAAATTCTTTTCTCCCAAACAGATTTACTGCGGTCTCGAGGAAGCGCTTTCATCGGGGATCGCACCAAAGTAGTAAGTCTTTTTATTGTTCTATTCCGTAATCTTACTAAATGGTCAAACAAGAATAAAAATAGGGCCCCTCATTTGCCAAAACAAAAGTCAAAAAAGCAACAACACTCAAGTAGAAAAACAGAACGCGCGAGGGCCTATCTGCATGCCCCTCACCCCGCGCTCATAGGCGATATTGGAGTCGAGCTTCGTTCATGCGACGGTTGCTTCGGCGCATGCGCGCCTGGTAACAAATCCGAAGCCGTTAGGTTGCGACGCAGTCGGAAGCTCGGCAAGCTAAGCAACATCAAATAGAGAGATGCACTCTCAAGCGCACCAATAGTTAGTCTTGTTTACCTTTTCAAAGAGCAGCTGCGCTGCGAGAGCTTTTTTTTTCGTTTAATCTATTTGTTAGGTATAAATTAGATTTAAATTGGAGTTAGATGTTCCACGTTTAATTTTAAACTTAATGTCCCTTCGAATTAAAGTATCTTTATGTTTCGTGTATTTTTTATATGTTAAGGAATAAATATTATAATGTTTAGTGAGTAGACTTTATTAATGTTAAACTCAGTGCTGTCTTAGGTTTTAAAACATTTGTAAAAGGGGTCATCAAGAGTAACATACTGTTAGGAGAAGATGATCACAGGCAGGGTGGGCTATGCAGTCACAACAACATCCGTGACGGCAACACATCTGAGGGAATGTGCAATACTTTTTGTTTGTCTGTCGTTTCTCTGTCCGGTTGTTATGTGCGTATCAAGCAAGCACGCTAAGTTTATAGGAGAGATGATGAATATATAGCGTGCGCTGCTACTAGTCCTAACTAACATCCGCCCCATGGTCATGGCTTTGCCTTACCAAAAATTTAAAACATCATCACTTATAAGGTCCCAGACCAATGTCTGCGAGGATGTGGAGCAACCGGATCGAATGAAGTTGAAGAGCACTCGGCTGTCACATTTCAGACGAACAATAGATCTGGACTCGCCAGTGTTAAACGAAACCAACGGTCTGGTCAAAGATACCACAAGAATTATGAAATGATTGCCATCGACGGATACAAAAAACGATTATGGCAAGGGATCCGGTCACAACGCGGATTCCACGCCTAGAGGCGTCTCAAGGCTTCCGAGGCCTAGTACTTTTGGCCTGGCCAGCAGCGGATGCAGCTCCACTAAAAGAACCACCAAAAACAAAATCACCACCACCAAGCACATTCGACCACCGACGAGTGCTCCCAAGGCCACACAGATTTCCCGAGCTCCCAGGGATCCTGCAAAACCACGCCCAGCCAGAGCTTATGCCCCATCTTTATCGGCTCTGTGGGATTTGGACAGCAGTCTGAAGAAGAGCGCCAGTGTAAAGCGGATCAATAATGGTATGATCTTGCTTAGCAAAAGAACCACCACCGTACTGAAGAAGTACTTAAGTCCCAAGGCATCGGCGGTGACTTCAATGATTTTCAATTCATCCGAAATGAATATGCCCATGCATCCGAATCTCATTTCGGTGGGGAAGCGTAGAATGATTGCAAACGATCAATTGACCAGCAGTACACTAAAGCCATTGTTAAGGTCCCAGACAAATGTCTGCGAGCAGGAGCAACCCGATCGAATGAAGTTGGAGAAATCGGCTGTCACATTTCAGACGAACAATGGATCTGGACTCGCCAGTGTCAAACGAAACCAAGGTTCTGTTCAAAGATACCACAAGAATTATGAAAGGTTCGCCATCGACGGATATCACTCAGATAATGAGACCCACTAAGAATACACCGGAAACGATGCTAAGCGTTATTTGATACTCATTGGATATCAAACACGATATGACAGTCCGTTTGAAAAATAATAACAGCGGAGGAAACCTACCGTAGCGCCATTCATAAACTGACGCTCCTACCAAAAAAAAAGTTTAAGAAACAGAAAGTAATACGCCGTCTGGTTATGTCACCTGGGAATTTCCTTATCAGCAAACAACGATTATGGCAAAGGATCCCATCACAACGCGCATTCCCCGCCTGGATGGCGTCTCAAGGCTTCCAAAGCCTAGTACTTTTGGCCTGGCCAGCAATGGATGCAGCTTCACTAAAAGAACCACCAGCAACAACACCAACACCACCCAGCACATTCGACCACCGCCGAGTGCTCCCAAGGCCACACAGATTTTCCGAGCTGCCAGGGATCCTGCAAAACCACGCACACCGTGCGCATATGCATCATCTTTAGCGGCTCTGTGGGATTTGGGCAGCAGTCTGAAGAAGAGCGCCAGTGTGAAGCGGATCAATAATGGTATGATCCTGCTTAGCAAAAGTACCACCACCGTACTGAAGAAGTACTTAAGTCCCAAGGCATCGGCGGTGACTTCAATGATGTTTAATTCATCCCAAATGAATATGCCCATGCACCCGAATCCCATATCGGTGGGGAAGCGTAGAATGATTGCAAACGATTAGTTGACCAGCAGTTCACCAATGCCATTGTTAAGGTACCAGACCAATGCCTGCGAGGTGGAGGAGCAACCGGATTGAATGAAGTTGGAGAGCACTGGGCTGTCACATTTCAGACGAACAATGGATCTGGACTCGCCAGTGTCAAACGAAAAAAGGGTCTGGTCAAAAATACCACAAGAATTATGAAAGGATTGCTAACGACGGATACAAACAACGATAATGGCAAAGGATCCGGTCACAACGCGGATTCCACGCCTAGATGGCGTCTCAAGGCTTCCGAAGCCTAGTACTTTTGGCATGGCCAGCAACGGATGCCGATCCACTAAAAGAACCACCAGAAACAACATCACCACCACCCAGCACATTCGACCACCGACGAGTGCTTCCAAGGCCACACAGATTTTACGAGCTCCCAGGGATCCTGCAAAACCACGCCCAGCCAGCGCTTATGCCCCATCTTTAGCGACTCTGTGGGATTTGGGCAGCAGTCTGAAGAAGATCGCCAGTGTGAAGCGGATCAATAATGGAATGATCCTGCTTTGCAAAAGGACCACCACCGTACTGAAGAAGTACGGGCATGGGCGGTGACTTCAATGATGTTCAATTCATCCGAAAGGAATATGCCCATGCACCCGAATCCCATATCGGTGGGGAAGCGTAGAAAGATTTCGAACGATCAATTGACCAGCAGTATACCAATGTCTGCGAGGAGGAGGAGCAACCGGATCGAATGAAGTTGGAGAGCACTCGGCTGTCACATTTCAGACGAACAATAGATCTGGACTGGCCTGGCCAGCAAAGGATGCAGCTCCACTAAAAGAACCACCAGAAACAACATCACCACCACCCAGCACATTCGACCACCGACGAGTGCTCCCAAGGCCACACAGGATTTCCGAGCTCCCAGGGATCCTGCAAAACCACGCCCAGCCAGCGCTTATGCCCCATCTTTAGCGACTCTGTGGGATTCGGGCAGCAGTCTGAAGGAGATCGCCAGTGTGAAGCGGATCAATAATGGTATGATCCTGCTTAGCAAAAGGACCACCACCGAACTGAAGAAGTACGGGCATGGGCGGTGACTTCAATGATGTTCAATTCATCCGAAAGGAATATGCCCATGCACCCGAATCCCATATCGGTGGGGAAACGTAGAATGATTGCAAACGATCAATTGACCAGCAGTACACTAAAGCCATTGTTAAGGTCCCAGACAAATGTCTGCGAGGAGGAGCAACCCGATCGAATGAAGTTAGAGAGCATTCGGCTGTCACATTTCAGACGAACAATGGATCTGGACTCGCCAGTGTCAAACGAAATCAAGGGTCTGGTCAAAGATACCATAAGAATTATGAAAGGTTCGCCATTGACGGATATCACTCAGATAATGAGACCCACAAAGAATTTTCATACCGTTTGAAAAATAATAACAGCGGAGGAAACCTACCGTGGCGCGATTCATAGACTGGCGCTCCTACCAAAAAGAAAGTTTAAGAAACAGAAATTAATACGCCGTCTCGTTATCTCAACTGGGAATTTCCTTATCAGCAAACAACGATTATGGCAAAGGATCCCGTTACAACGCGCATTCCCCGCCTGGATGGCGTCTCAAGGCTTCCGAAGCCTATTACTTTTGGCCTGGCCAGCAATGGATGCAGCTCCACTAAAAGAACCACCAGCAACAACACCACCACCACCCAGCACATTCGACCACCGACGAGTGCTCCCAAGGCCACGGAGATTTTCCGAGCTTTCAGGGATCCTGCAAAACCACGCCCAGCCAGCGCTTATGCCCCATCTTTAGCGGCTCTGTGAGATTTGTGCAGCAGTCTGAGAAATCGCGCCAGTGTGAAGAGGATCAATAATGGTAGGATCCAGCTTAGCAAAAGGACCACCACCCTACTTAAGTCCTAAGGCATCGGCGGTGACTTCAATGATTTTCAATTCATCCGAAATGAATATGCCCATGCATCCGAATCCCATATCGGTGGGGAAGCGAAGAATGATTGCGAACGATCAATTGACCAGCAGTACACCAATGTCTGCGAGGAGGAGGAGCAACCGGATCGAATGAAGTTGGAGAGCACTCGGCTGTCACATTTCAGACGAACAATGGATCTGGACTGGCCTGGCCAGCAAAGGATGCAGCTCCACTAAAAGAACCACCAGAAAAAACATCACCACCACCCAGCACATTCGACCACCGACGAGTGCTCCCAAGGCCACACAGATTTTCCGAGCTCCCAGGGATCCTGCAAAACCACGCCCAGCCAGCGCTTATGCCCCATCTTTAGCGACTCTGTGGGATTTGGGCAGCAGTCTGACGGGATTGCTAGTGTGAAGCGGATCAATAATGGTATGATCCTGCTTAGCAAAAGGACCACCACCGTACTGAAGAAGTACGGGCATGGGCGATGACTTCAATGATGTTCAATTCATCCGAAAGGAATATGCCGATGCACCCGAATCCCATATCGGTGGGGAAGCGTAGAATGATTGCAAACGATCAATTGACCAGCAGTACACTAAAGCCATTGTTAAGGTCCCAGACAAATGTCCGCGAGGAGGAGCAACCCGATCGAATGAAGTTGGAGAGCATTCGGCTGTAACATTTTAGACGAACAATGGATCTGTACTCGCCAGTGTCAAACGAAATCAAGGGTCTGCCCAAAGATACCATAAGAATTATGAAAGGTTCGCCATCGACGGATATCACTCAGATAATGAGACCCACAAAGAATTTTCATACCGTTTGAAAAATAATAACAGCGGAGGAAACCTACCATGGCGCGATTCATAGACTGGCGCTCCTACCAAAAAGAACTGGGAATTTCCTTATCAGCAAATAACGATTATGGCAAAGGATCCCGTGACAGCGCGCATTCCCCTCCACCCAGCACATTCGACCACCGACGAGTGCTCCCAAGACCACACAGATTTTCCGAGCTGCCAGGGATCCTGCAAAACCACGCCCAGCCAGCGCTTATAACCCATCTTAAGCGGCTCTGTGGGATTTGGGCAGCAGTCTGAAGAAGAGCGCCAGTGTGAAGCGGATCAATAATGGTATGATCCTGCTTAGCAAAAGGACCACCACCGTACTGAAGAAGTACTTAAGTCCCAAGGCATCGGCGGTGACTTCAATGATGTTCAATTCATCCGAAATGAATATGCCTATGCACCCGAATCCCATATCGGTGGGGAAGCGTAGAATGATTGCAAACGATCAATTGACCAGCAGTACACCAATGCCATTGTTAAGGTCCCAGAACAATGTCTGCGAGGAGGAGGAGCAACCGGATCGAATGAAGTTGGAGAGCACTCGGCTGCCACATTTCAGAAGAACAATGGATCTGGACTCGCCAGTGTCAAACGAAAAAAGGGTCTGGTCAAAGATACCACAAGAATTATGAAAGGATTGCTAACGACGGATACAAACAACGATTATGGCAAAGGATCCGGTCACAACGCGGATTCCACGCCTAGATGGCGTCTCAAGGCTTCCGAAGCCTAGTACTTTTGGCATGGCCAGCAACAGATGCCGCTCCACTAAAAGAACCACCAGAAACAACATCACCACCACTCATCACATTCGACCACCGACGAGTGTTCTTAAAGCCACACAGATTTTCCGAGCTCCCAGGGATCCTGCAAAACCATGCCCAGCCAGCGCTTATGCCCCATCTTTAGCGACTCTGTCGGATTTGGGCAGCAGTCTGAAGAAGATCGCCAGTGTGAAGCGGATCAATAATGGTATGATCCTGCTTAGCAAAAGGACCACCACCGTACTGAAGAAGTACGGGCATGGGCGGTGACTTCAATGATGTTCAATTCATCCGAAAGGAATATGCCCATGCACCCGAATCCCATATCGGTGGGGAAGCGTAGAATGATTGCGAACGATCAATTGACCAGCAGTACACCAATGTCTGCGAGGAGAAGGAGCAACCGGATCGAATGAAGTTGGAGAGCACTCGGCTGTCACATTTCAGACGAACAATGGATCTGGACTGGCCTGGCCAGCAAAGGATGCAGCTCCACTAAAAGAACCACTAGAAACAACATCACCACCACCCAGCACACTCGACCACCGACGAGTGCTCTTAAAGCCACACAGATTTTCCGAGCTCCCAGGGATCCTGCAAAACCATGCCCAGCCAGCGCTTATGCCCCATCTTTAGCGACTCTGTGGGATTTGGGCAGCAGTCTGAAGAAGAGCGCCAGTGTGAAGCGGATCAATAATGGTATGATCCTGCTTAGCAAAAGTACCACCACCGTACTGAAGAAGTACTTAAGTCCCAAGGCATCGGCGGTGACTTCAATGATGTTTAATTCATCCGAAATGAATATGCCCATGCACCCGAATCCCATATCGGTGGGGAAGCGTAGAATGATTGCAAACGATCAATTGACCAGCAGTACACTAAAGCCATTGTTAAGGTCCCAGACAAATGTCTGCGAGGAGGAGCAACCCGACACTAAGATTCTATTCAAAGATACCACAAGGATTGTGAAAGGATCGCCATCGACGGATATCACTCAGATAATGAGACCCACTAAAAATACACCGGAAACGATGCTAAGGACCTTTTGCTCATTGGATACCAAAACACGATATGACAGTCCGTTTGAAAAATAATAACAGCGGAGGAAATCTACCGGGGCGCCATTCATAGACTGGCGCTCCTATTGATGCTGTCCTGAAGGACGTCATCCCTTTAAAGGGGCGGTGTTCGTTCAGGGCACCAGTGTAAGAAGGGAAGCGGGACCCAATAAAGCTTCTCGCTCAGTCAAATTCGTCCACCGCTCTCCCTCCCTCGACTTTGTTATTATCTCTGTCCATAGAAGAAGATAATTTTGGTTGAATAAAATAGTTGAAATCAGAACTATTTCGCACGTACAGTGCCTTTTTGCTATAAAACAACATTTCGCTAATTCATAAAATAACCAAATCCTGCATTTCAAAAGTTTTTCGAATTCAATAAAAAATCCTATTTAAATATTCATGCACTATACAACTGATCATTTTGTAGAAAAAAAAGGTTGAGAAACAGAAAGTAATACGCCGTCGTGGAATTTCCTTATCAGCAAACAACGATTATGGCAAAGGATCTGGTCACAACGCGGATTCTACGCCTAGATATTGTCTTAAGGTTTCCGAAGCCTAGTACTTTTGGCATGGCCAGCAACGGATGCAGCTTCACTAGAAGAACCACCAGAAACAACACCACCACCACACAGCAAATTTGACCACCGACTCAAAGGGATCCTGCAAAACCTCGCCCAGCCAGCGTTTATGCCCCATCTTTAGCGGCTCTGTGGGATTTGGGCAGCAGTCTGAAGAAGAGCGCCAGTGGGGAGCGGATCAATAATGGTGTGATCCTGCTTAGTAAAAGGACCACCACTGTACTGAAGAAGTACTTAAGTCCCAAGGCATCGGCGGTGATTTCAATGATGTTCAATTAATCCGAAATGAATATGCCCATGCATTCGAATCCCATATCGGTGGGGAAGCGTAGAATGATTGCGAACGATCAATTGACCAGCAGTACACCAATGTCTGCGAGGAGGAGGAGCAACCGGATCGAATAAAGTTGGAGAGCACTCGGCTGTCACATTTCAGACGAACAATGGATCTGGACTGGCCTGGCCAGCAAAGGATGCAGCTCCACTAAATGAACCACCAGAAAAAACATCACCACCACCCAGCACATTCGACCACCGACGAGTGCTCCCAAGGCCACACAGATTTTCCGAGCTCCCAGGGATCCTGCAAAACCACGCCCAGCCTGCGCATATGCCCCATCTTTAGCGGCTCTGTGGGATTTGGGCAGCAGTCTGAAGAAGAGCGCCAGTGGGGAGCGGATCAATAATGGTAGGATCCAGCTTAGCAAAAGGACCACCACCCTACTTAAGTCCTAAGGCATCGGCGGTGACTTCAATGATTTTCAATTCACCCGAAATGAATATGCCCATGCATCCGTATCCCATATCGGTGGGGAAGCGTAGAATGATTGCGAACGATCAATTGACCAGCAGTAAACCAATGTCTGCGAGGCGGAGGAGCAACCGGATCGAATGAAATTGGAGAGCACTCGGCTGTCACATTTCAGACGGACAATGGATCTGGACTCGCCAGTGTCAAACGAAACCAAGGGTCTGGTCAAAGATACCACAAGAATTATGAAAGGTTCGCCATCGACGGATATCACTCAGATAATGAGACCCACAAAGAATTTTCATACCGTTTGAAAAATAATAACAGCGGAGGAAACCTACCATGGCGCGATTCATAGACTGGCGCTCCTACCAAAAAGAAAGTTTAAGAAACAGAAAGTAATACACCGTCTTGTTATCTCAACTAAAAATTTCCTTATCAGCAAACAACGATTATGGCAAAGGATCCCGTGACAGCGCGCATTCCCCTCCACCCAGAACATTCGACCACCGACGAGTGCTCCCAAGACCACACAGATTTTCCGAGCTGCCAGGGATCCTGCAAAACCACGCCCAGCCAGCGCTTATGCCCCATCTTAAGTGGCTCTGTGGGATTTGGGCAGCAGTCTGAAGAAGAGCGCCAGTGTGAAGCGGATCAAGTATGATCCTGCTTAGCAAAAGGATCCGCGGATTCCACGCCTAGCTGGCGTCTCAAGGCTTCCGAAGCCTAGTACTTTTGGCATGGCCAGCAACGGATGCAGCTCCACTAAAGGAACCACCATAAACAACATCACCACCCACCAGCAACATTCTGACCACCGACGAAGTGGGCTTCCAAGGCCACACAGATTTTCCGAGCTCCCAGGGATCCCGCAAAAACCACGCCCAGCCTGCGCATATGCCCCATCTTTAGCGGCTCTGTGGGATTTGGGCAGCAGTCTGAAGAAGAGCGCCAGTGGGGAGCGGATCAATAATGGTATGATCCTGCATAGCAAAAGGACCAAAACCATACTGAAGAAGTACGGGCATGGGCGGTGACTTTAATGATGTTCAATTCATCCAAAAGGAATATGCCCATGCACCCGAATCCCATTTCGGTGGGGAAGCGTAGAATGATTGCAAACGATCAATTGACCAGCAGTACACTAAATCCATTGTTAAGGTCCCAGACAAATGTCTGCGAGGAGGAGCAACCCGATCGAATGAAGTGAGAGAGCATTCGGCTGTCACATTTCAGACGAACAATGGATCTGGACTCGACAGTGTCAAACGAAATCAAGGCTCTGGTCAAAGATACCATAAGAATTATGAAAGGTTCGCCATCGACGGATATCACTCAAATGATGAGACCCACAAAGAATTTTCATACCGTTTGAAAAATAATAACAGCGGAGGAAACATACCATGGCGCGATTCATAGACTGGCGCTTCTACCAAAAAGAAAGTTTAAGAAACAGAAAGTAATACGCCGTCTGGTTATTTCACCTGGAAATTTCCTTATCAGCAAACAAAGATTATGGCAAAGTATCCGGTCACAATGCGCATTCTCCACCACCCAGCACATTCGACCACCGACGAGTGCTCCCAAGGCCACGCAGATTTTCCGAGCTCAAAGGGATCCTGCAAAATCTTGCCCAGCCAGCGTTTATGCCCCATCTTTAGCGGCTCTGTGGGATTTGGGCAGCAGTCTGAAGAAGAGCGCTAGTGGGGAGCGGATCAATAATGGTGTGATCCTGCTTAGCAAAAGGACCACCACTGTACTGAAGAAGTACTTAAGTCCCAAGGCATCGGCGGTGACTTCAATGATGTTCAATTAATCCGAAATGAATATGCCCATGCATTCGAATCCCATATCGGTGGGGAAGCGTTGAATGATTGCAAACGATCGATTGATCAGCACTAAACCATTGCCATTGTTAAGGTCCCAGACCAATGTCTGCGAGGAGGAGGAGCAACCGGATCGAATGAAGTTGGAGAGCACTCGGCTGTCACATTTCAGACGAACAGTGGATCTGGACTCGCCAGTGTCAAACAAAACCAAGGGTCTGGTCAAAGATACCACAAGAATTATGAAAAGATTGCCATCGACGGATACAAACAACGATTATGGCAAAGGATCCGGTCACAACGCGGATTCCAGGCATAGATGGCGTCTCAAGGCTTCCGAAGCCTAGTACTTTTGGCCTGGCCAGCAACGGATGCAGCTCCACTAAAAGAACCACCATAAACAACATCACCACCACCCAGCACATTCGACCACCGACGAGTGCTCCCAAGGCCGCACAGATTTTCCGAGCTCCCAGGGATCCTGCAAAACCACGACCAGCCTGCGCTTATGCCCCATCTTTAGCGGCTCTGTGGGATTTGGGCAGCAGTCTGAAGAAGAGCGCCAGTGTGAAGCGGATCAATAATGGTATGATCCTGCTTAGCAAAAGGACCACTACCGTACTAAAGAAGTACTTAAGTCCCAAGGCATCAGCGGTGACTTCAATGATGTTCAATTCATCCGAAATGAATATGCCTATGCACCCGAATCCCATATCGGTGGGGAAGCGTAGAATGATTGCAAACGATCAATTGACCAGAAGTACACCAATGCCATTGTTAAGGTCCCAGACCAATGTCTGCGAGGAGGAGGAGCAACCGGATCGAATGAAGTTGGAGAGCACTCGGCTGTCACATTTCGACGAACAATGGATCTGGACTCGCCAGTGTCAAACGAAAAAAGGGTCTGGTCAAAGATACCACAAGAATTATGAAAGGATTACTAACGACGGATACAAACAACGATTATGGCAAAGGACTCGCCAGTGTCAAACGAAAAAAGGGTCTGGTCAAAGATACCACAAGAATAATGAAAGGATTGCTAACGACGGATACAAACAACGATTATGGCAAAGGATCCGGTCACAACGCGGATTCCACGCCTAGATGGCGTCTCAAGGCTTCCGAAGCCTAGTACTTTTGGCATGGCCAGCAACAGATGCCGCTCCACTAAAAGAATCACCAGAAACAACATCACCACCACTCATCACATTCGACCACCGACGAGTGCTCTTTAAGCCACACAGATTTTCCAAGCTCCCAGGGATCCTGCAAAACCATGCCCAGCCTGCGCTAATGCCCCATCTTTAGCGACTCTGTGGGATTTGGGCAGCAGTCTGAAGAAGATCGCCAGTGTGAAGCGGATCAATAATGGTATGATCCCGCTTAGCAAAAGGACCACCACCGTACTGAAGAAGTACGGGCATGGGCGGTGACTTCAATGATGTTCAATTCATCCGAAAGGAATATGCCCATGCACCCGAATCCCATATCGGTGGGGAAGCGTAGAATGATTGCGAACGATCAATTAACCAGCAGTACACCAATGTCTGCGAGGAGGAGGAGCAACCGGATCGAATGAAGTTGGAGAGCACTCGGCTGTCACATTTCAGACGAACAATGGATCTGGACTGGC
>NW_024572058.1:0-12682 GCF_018153835.1 Drosophila eugracilis | reverse complement strand
TTACGTATTGCTCCTTCATAACCGACCACGTGCTTGGGTAAGACATTTAAAAGGCGTCTTTTGCTCTATGTCGTGTAGATTTACTTAAACAGTTTGTTGATGTGGAAATGTAATCGGCTCCGAAGGACCGAACAGTGAATAGATCACGCTAATTGGTGGTTTTGTAAGAACAATTTCCAATGATGGTAAATGATCGCTAATTGGTGTGTTAAGAAATATATATATTACATCAAAAACAAAGCGTGCTGATCTCACTTCTCAAGCTTGGCATAATCTTCTAGTTTATACTTAACATGGGAAAAATAAAATAAAACTCAAAATAATTTTCTGCGTTTAGGTTTCTATTGCTTTGTTTATTGATGTGTTTTACGGATACAATGTTCATATATTTAATCAGGTTCGTGACGCGAATAAAATATCATTTTCTAAACGCGCGAGCGAACCCATATAGAGCTGCCATGTGGGGAGAAGGGATTCTCAAATTAAAGTCCACACCTACCGTTGTCTTGTGCTTTGTTGATGAGGTCATTTACGAGAGTCACTTTTTCCCTTGGGAACTGCACAAGCGATTTAAATTCGAATGCAGCATATCCTACCCGGAATCATTGGGATTATGGCAACAATGCTTCTTTTGCAGCTTTGAATTTTTCCAGTCAACAAATGTTTTTAATCATGTTACGCCTGAAAGCAACGATAAGTGTGGTTCAGCGGTGTTGGCGAGTGTAATTCTGGCAGCTTGACTTCCACTGGCGAATCACATACAGCGTTTCGTTTTTTCATCCATTTTCCAATGGCGACACCTGGATGAAGACTGTAGTCGTAATGTTACTATCATAATGGATAAACAAAGATTTAAATCAATCTAGAAGATTTAAATTCGTTCAAGAGAGCCCTGACACTACCGTTCTTCAGGTGAATCAGCGGCATGCCACTTGAAGATTTTCTAATATATTGCTCGCCTACTCCGCTGAATCTGTCCATTGCATTTTCGTTTTACAAATTAAAAGCTGAAAACTTAATGTCGTTCAAGAAATTTATAAAAGAGTTGAATTACAATGTAAGGGAAATAAACTGTTAATAAAAAACAAATTTCAATTTTATAATTCACACGTACACGTACGAGATTTAGGAACAACATTTTTTCAAGAATTGAATTTTAATAAAAACAATTAAAAAAAAATTAATTTTGTATTGTAATGACTTTATTAACTGTTCACTTGCACCTGTCATTTATTTGTCATTGACATTTGATAAACCTCTTGTACCTCAGCCTAAAATACCGAAAACCAAAATAATCATAAAAAATAATAACCATTTTTAGGCACTACAACCATCTGGCACCATAATAAAGACTAAAAGTGAATCCACGAATTACTAACCAAAAGCTACTGCTAGATCAATCACCTTAAATATAACAAGTACAGTTTATACAAATAAGGGCGCAATTTATAGAGAGTTGCTATAATCCTCACCATGTTTGCTGCCAGCTTCAATGGGGAAATTGTCCACATTCTTGAGTGTTTTCCTGTGGGACAAATTTTTGCTATGATTTCGCTTGCAGGCCTCCATAGTTTTACAGAAATGCAAAAAATTTAATCAAAATCGGTCAGCGTTTCTCTTTTTTTAGGATTTTCGGTTTGTGAGTTAGGAGTGGAGCGTAACCCAAAATACAATTCGCATAAGATGCATCATAAAAAACTTACATGCCCCCTGTGCGAGGTTTCTTTTTCATATAGTTACCGGATATCAGGTTTTCGAAAATGCGAAAACGTCTTTTGGTACCATAGTAGGCGTATGGGATATTAGCCGATAATGGTACCACCATAAGATGGTACATCCAAAAAGATTATACATTTTCAACTTTTCAAGCTCAATGGTTCTGAGTTATAAGCGATTGCGTATTTGTGGTTAGAGTCTTTATCCTGGCAGAATACTTTGACATATCAACTTGCGTGGGACCTCAGAATCTTCCTGCACTTAATTCTCAAATTCTATCTCTTATGGTTCCTGAGATCTCAGCGTTCATAATGACAGACAGTTGAATATGCTTTGTTTGCTATTGATCTGATCAGAATATAGTTAAAATAAGGAGTTGACCACCCCATCCATACACCACCAGCATGCTTTTCACTAACTATAGAAACGTAACTATAAGTGATAGAAACTTCAGGTGGGCATGTAGCTCATTTATAATCATACAATATATTCTTCGGAAACCAAAAAAGATGAGCAGCCCTTATAGTTGTGGCAGCTCTAGTAACAGGTGAGAACTCTAAAAATTAAGCTGCAGAAGCCTTATTTAAATAGAGATTGAAATTTACATGTGAAGCTGGTGCCGGGTTGGTTTTTGCGGTGCCGCCCGATTATTTTGGTTTTCCGGTATTATATTTATATGCGGGCTTCATTTCAAACGTATAATGACAAGGTGCAACGGATTAAAGTCATTTTTTAGAACCTGTTACCTTTATTGCAATTCAATTTTTTATATTTGTTGTAATTTAAATTTGTTTTTTTTTAACAGTTTTTTTATTATTATCGCTTTATTCATCTCTTTATAAAATTTTCTTCTGAAATTCATTTAGTTTTCACGTTTTCTTTAATTTTTGTAAGCTTAAGAAATGGAATTGGCCGATTTGCATCTCAATCGCAAAATGGTATCTTCAGCCAAGGTTCAGCGAGCAACGAGCAATATGGCTAGAAAGTGCATGCCGTTGAATCACCTGAAGAACGAAAGTGCTCAGGGCCGAACGAATTCTTCAAATCTTGATTGATTTAAATCTTGCTGCATTCCATTCATGACAGTAACATTGACTACACAGTCTTCATCCAGGTGTCGCCATTGGAAAATGGATAAAAACGAAACGCCTGGTTGTGATTCGGCACACTCATCGTTGCTCAGGCGTAACACATGATTAAAAACATTTGTTGACTGGAAATTCAGGTAAAGAAGTACTGTTGCATGTATCCCAATGATTCCGACGGATATGCCATTCGAATTTAAACGTTTACAGTTCGGTGCGACTTTGCCTTCGCAATGACTTTCAACAAAAAAGCACAAGGACAATCATTGCAGTTATGTGGACTAAATTTGGAGAATCCCTTCTTCTCATATGGGCAGCTCCCTATGTGGCTTCTATTCGTTTACACCTGATTGAACAATAAGAAACATTGTATATATCCCAAAACACATCAATAAATGTTGAATAGAAACCTAAACGAAAAATATTTTTTTATTTATTTTATTTTGCCCGCGCATGTTACATAATACTAAGAAGACTCTGCCAAGTTTGGAGAAGCGAGACTGGCAACGCTTGTTTGATATAATATATATATATTTTTTCGCCAAATCTTAATTTTAATTCGAATTTACCAGATTTTGTCAATTTATGCACGCCCACAATCACGGGAAAACTAAACTCAGAAAATATGGTAAGAAAAAGCTAGCCATCGCATCTATGTTGGCTATCCGGCCACACCCACTCTGACGCCCAACAAGCTCAAAAGACGGGTTTCGCTTTTCGTGAAAGCTGATATCTCTCGATATCTGTGAGAAGTGATTGGGAAGTGTGGGATCAGGCATGTAGTATTTTACGATGCTCCTAATGCGAGTTATTTTTTCCCCGTCTAGTCACGCCCACTCTAACGCCCACAGACCAGGAAAACAGAAAACGCAAAAATCTCGGGATCTATAAGAGCTGGAAGTTGAAATGCAGTACGTATAATCTTGGGATGTCGGCGCATTTTATGGTGATACTGTATGGTATGGCAATCACGGTGGCAATACGGTTGTTATGCCCACAAAACCCGGAATTATTAATTTATTATTGTACTCCTATTTATTATAATTTTATCCTTTGTAAGATACTCGTTACTGTTTAAACATCAGTTAGTGAACATGCTTTTTCGACAAAAGGTGGCGCTTTGTCCATTTCCAGGAGCAAAATTAATATTTTACAATTGTGTAATACACGAGTAGGGTACCTAATAGTCACAAAGGCACTCCACTATAGCGTTTCATTCTTGTTATACCCGTTCCACTCGTAGAGTGAAAGGTAAAAAACTAGATTCATTGAAAAGTATGTAACGCAGGTAGAAGAACCCTATAAGGTATATATAATATTGATCAGGATAAGTAGGGAAGTCGTTTGAGCCAAGTCCGTGATGTTATAGAATGTTTGGAGAAGCATATAGATTTTTTTATGATCCCCCAATGCAAATTGCTTTTCCTATCAAGCCACGCCCACTTCACGCCCACAAAACCTGAAAATCAAAAATTTGAAAATCTGGAGAACTATAAGAGCTATTGTGCTTTAGGAATACGTATTTAAGAGTTGCCACTCAACTATTTCAACTACAACTATAGTTTTTCATCCGGCCACGCACCTTCCTAACGCCCACAAAAACGCGAAAAACTGGCGCCCATAATGTTATAGTGTAAATCCATCATTGGAAATTGGCCTCTACAGCCAATTAGCGTGATCTATTCACCATCATTGGAAATTGTTCCTAAAACCAATTGGACGTGATTTATTCATCAATATAGTCTGGTCGCTTCGAGCCGGATTACTCCACATCAACAAACTGTTTAAGTAAATCTACGACATAGAGCAAAAAGACGCTTTCAAACGTCTTACCCAAGCACGTGGTCGGCGAAAGTGACCGTAATTCCTTGGTCAATTACAGCGAAAAATCCCAGAAGCGGGAGATCTCTTTGAGGGCGATCAGCAGACGAAATGCACTTATACAATAATGTTGAGGGTTTCGAGGGATCCTACCGAAGAGTTTCAAGCGTAGGATGAAGAAGTACCTGCGTGCGCTTCCCTGCGCTTATTGGCGTCGTTAAAGAGGCTGCAACCCAAACGCAGTGGCGGGTCATACTTCCCTGGGTGCCCTACCGCAACCACGGCATCATCGCCCTTTCAGAGCAGCATCGCAGCATCGTGGCTCCGGGTACCCGCAGCGTGTTTCACTGTCCGATGGCAACGGCTGGTTGGCGTTACACGGGTGGCAGCGGCTGGTTGGCTGCTGCCCAAGTGGCTACTAAAGGATTGCCGGCCGGAAGACTATTGTTGCTCAGGTAAGGCTGTGATGATGTGGCACCTGAATGGTGCTTGTTGTGTGTTGTTTATGGTTAGAGGATAACTATACCCTGGACTTAAGCTCAGTGGGATGATGCAAATAAGTTGGCGATGGCGGAGTCAAGTTTTTGAGCCAAGTGCTCTTTATTCAAATAAATGTAAAAACAACATCTGAAAAGTTTTCAGGTACGAAAATCTTCACTTGGTCGGCAAGGTCATCCCTGCGTGCCGGTGAAAATGCTGATGATTGTGTAATGAGCATAACTAACCGTACCCGCGATCCAGTGGGACCCCAGGCACGACGCACAAAAGGCGGTATGCTGGAGGTCGGCATCTAGGAATCACTATGGTGATTTAAGAATCTTCCGGGATTTTTACCGGCGACTGTTTGTTACCTTGCCTAATATTAACTACTCCCGCCTTAGAAGTAAGATAGTTTGATAGTTTCGGGAACCTTTCATTTCCATGCATCTCGTCTTTTCTTTAAACGAGATGGATCTCGACTTTCAAACTGCTAGTTAAAGCTTACTCCCCATGCCGAAGCAGCGATCCAGATGTCCGTTGATCCAGTCGACTTTACTCGATTTTGCGGGTTTCGATTGTCCAGGTTTTGGTTGTTTATCCCTCTGGAGCATTGGCATACGCAAGCACGTGTGCTATGCCCCTATAATGTTTAGCAGGGGTGAGGTCGCCCACGGCCGCAGTCTTTTTCTTATGCTTTTCACGCTGGTTCTATTTGGTGCCGTTTGCAAAGGCTGCTCGCTCAAATGTTATTAGATGCGTGCCATTTGTTTTCTATATTTAGGCCGTCATCCGTGCTGATTATTGCCGGACACTCATTGATTATCATTATACCATCGTCTACCACCGTTGGGAGGCCTTAAGTGACTGGCCTGCGTTCCTCAATGCGCCGTGACCCCTGCGGTAGCCTTGGGTGGGGAGCATGTGTAGCGTGGGTTTGCTTGCCAGATTTGGAGAATTCTTCACCACATTGTCCGACACATGCAATCAGTGATCCACTTCGTAAGACTTCCTGGTTGTGCACTCAACTATCACGTTGTTTCTTAGGTGGAGAATGGTGTGTTGTTGGTGAGACGGTGGCACACATGTAATTTTCTAACTTAGGGTATGCGCATGAGCATGTGAGTTAATATAAACGGAATACAGTACTTAAATATTAGATGCCCCTATAAGGCCAATAATGGGGATCTCTGATGTGGTAATCACCCAAAAACGGACTTCAAATCTTCATGGTTAAAAAAAAATGGCCGGGTTTATGATATTTCATCTTGACCCAAGTAGTGAGCCGTGAGCATCATATTCTGTATCTCTGTAATAACGCATTTTTATTTCTGACCAAGAAACTTCGTATAAATGGGGGTGTCAACCAGGTGATTCTCTTTTGCCTTAATGATTTTGTTGGGCCAAGGTGCCAAAGCCGAAGACGGATGAGCAGTTAATTTAGTTTTGATTTGGAACAGCCGTTTATAAAAATTTGGAAATTGAACAGCAACTCAAACTCTTAGTTGCTAAAGATTTCGGTGACCCCGACGTGAGCACAGCGCGTTTTGAATATTGTAATGAGTTCAAAGGTCCCCCGGTTATCAGTTATAATAACGATGCACTTACATGCCTGGAGAAGAAGCCGCTGGATCCTTGCCGAGTGGTACTTGATTCAGCCTCGCAAGTTCATCTCATCATATCGCGGCTGGACAGCCAACTTCAGCTTTAACGGTCCGGAATGCTCTAGTGGAGACTGGCCTTGGAGACACTGAAGTCACTACGTATGGATCATCGGTTAGAGGTTTGTCTAAAGTCCTCGCCTTTCTACGTATTCGGTATGCATTGGCAGTTGTGGCGTCTCGCATCGGAGGAGCGTCAATCTGGTCAGAATATTGATATTCCAACTGAGAAAGGTTCCTGCTAATGTGGTTCTGGCAGATCCGGAACTTCCACAGAGCGCAGCGTGGGATTTGCTGATTGAAACCAGCCTGTTTTTCGATCTGCTCTCAGTTGGGCAAGTTCACCTAGAGGAGGCGGGTCTGCCATTTTGAGCAGAATACGCGCTTTGGATGGGCCCAGTTTCTGGAGAATGACCGCTTCATCAGCGGACTCCTGCTTCCTGAGCTTCACCTTTCACTCTTGCGTGGCTGAGGAGGTTGAGCTGCAAAACCTGGAACATTCCTTCCGCCACCTATAATTTGTGTGCGTAACTTGGAGACAGAGAAATTTCCGCCTGAGCATCGAGGTCTCAGACCACCAGGGACAGGATCACCCCCCGAGACGATTAATATCATGTCTTCTGGATGATACGGCCAGGGGATCGTGCGCGTGGCGAGATTAATAGCAAGCGTCTGTGGAGGGGGAGAACGAGGAGCTGAAGAACCGTCTGGACAAGAAATCAAGGAGTGCAGCATTGCTGAGGGAAATGCCCATTGTATGAGTCGCGTTTCAATGAGCTGACAAATAAAACCTGGCCAATTTCTGATCGGAAGAAGATTACTGATGAACTGATCGATACGACCATGACCAAGGAGTTGGTTCTTTCAAACAATTCGATACACATCAAAAAAGAGGCTCTTGAGCAGAAGTCACGAGTCATGATTTGACTTGAAAAGTACCCTCAGAGTCTGCGCGAGGAGCCCATCATTTAAGGATCAGATCCACTCACAGGGATCAATGAGTCGCGCCGTATCCGCCAGGACAGAGAAAAGCGAAAAATCGACGGACGGCTCAGCTTCCGAGTATGATGCCGAAGAGAAAGCAGTCAGCAGGGAGCTGCGCTAACAGTATGAAGAGCAGATGCGAATTATAGAGTCGCTTTACGAGGATAAAGTCGTCGTCTGCAAGAAGCCATTGCACGCTCATCTTAACTCTACGAACAAGTCCATTGAAGAGTTGCGATCGACTCGTGTTCGTATTAATAGTGTAAATTCCAATACTCACGATTTTGAGCTCGTACGTGAATTGGAGCAGAAACGAGATAACACTCGCGAGCGGCAGCACCACGAAGTGGCTCAGCTCGAGAAAGAGCTTATTCGACTGCGCGAAGAAATGACCCCATTTGTTGCGGAGTTAATTTAGTTTTGATTTGAACTCGTAATAAAAATTGGAAATTGAACTGGCCCGATGTATTTATTTAAAGGCAATTAAAAACTCTTAGTTGCTTAACAGATTTCGTTGGCAGCATGGGTTAATTTGTTGATCTGCCTTTGCGTTTCGGTGTTAATAACTACTCGTCTATTGTTTAACCGAGATTCTTACATTTTTAAAAATTCGAGATCCACCTGCATCAGGAGTGCCTGCTACCACTTTTACCGCTTTGACTAAAAAGTCTAGGCTTCCTGGCAGTTAGATGGTGTACTGTAGCGAGCGGAGTATATAATTTTAATTCTATTTTAATTACATAAATACATACATTGTATGTGCACATACAAACTATCACATTCCTTCTCAAGTGTCCGGCCAACGAGCCGGCCCTAAAACGCTGAGCATGCATTCCCACGGGGACGACTGGTTCCTAAACCAACTAACACTTATAGCAGACCGTCTCGTGGTATATGTATATATATAAGACAAATATGCCAATGCATGTATATACTCCTTGTTGCTGCTCGCTTCAGTTTTTAGCCTCTAAGAAGAAAATGTTTGCAAAAAAAAAAAACAAACAACAAACAAATCAAGAAATACTAGAAAACATATTCGAAGGCCCACAAAGCTAGAGAAAAAAGCAAACAAAACAAGCAAAAATTAAAAAATCCTGACATAATTGCAAAAATAAAAAAAATGAGAGAACAACGCATGGTAGGCAGGACCGCCCACTATGCCAACGATCTGGGATTCAAAAAAGCAGTAATAGTACGGCAAGCAATATCCGCTGGCTGTACCACCGTTGGAAGGGTATGGATGGTATACCCGTACCACAAAAACGACAAACCCTCACTTCAAGAGGCACTGAAGGCGCAGCCGAAGGATGGACCAAGACCTTTGACCATTGCCGAATATAAAGCAAGGCAAGCAGCGAGGGAGCGTCAGCGAGCCCAGGGACAGGGGACGACCAGTTAACGCAAATACCAAAAACTGCACCGCCAAAAAATAAACAAAGGGGAGGAAAGCGAGCTAAACTCCTAAAATGCAACGCGTTTACGCGGGGTGCGATAATGAAGTTCATTAACAACCTATTTTTTTCACATAAACTCATGTACTAACACACAACTTTTGGTGTAAGCTTAATATAAGTAAAGCTTTTGTAACTTGAATTTGATGATATCTAAACTAAAAGTTGTGCACTTATTAACCACATCATTTATAGGTTTACTAAATATCTTATCCCCCTCTACCTTCATAAAAAACCTTGATCAAAATAAAAAAAAAGAAAAAAAGCTCAAAATAGGAAGAAGTAAAATACGGCAAATGCAAAAGTTGAATCTGTTAAGGACAGCAACGAAATACTGGCAGCATAAATATTGCTAATCAGGCTATTGAGTAGCCAATGGTTAAGACTAGAAAAATTCTAGGCTAATAAACAGACCGAGATTTTGAGAAGTTATAAGTGTGTTAACAAAAATACACACATAAGAAAAGAAACGCTTGAAAAACATTTGGGCGAAAAATATCATTAACGCCAACAAAATAAGAAGAGCTATAGTAATAACTCGAGAATCACTATCTACTTGTCATGAAAGCCAAGTAATATTTATTCATAATCAGATTATATCTATTGTAAGAAAATCTCTACAAAAGTTTGAGATTGTTTTCCATATACCAGATCCAATAGAGGAAAATATCAGAATTGCCTACACAGACGTCCACGATAATTTGTTGGCTGATATTATTGAGGAAGATACCAGTGAAGATTTTTTAGGGTTCGAAAGCCCACTAGAAGTCAGAAAAACAGAAGTAAAGGTGGATACAGAAAACATTAATAACATAGTTGAGGACTTGGAAGAGGCAACAATGGCTCAAGCCAATGTCCAATTCTTAAAAACTGCAGCTTCACTCATTCCTGAGTTTGATGGCAAAGCACAAAATCTACGAAGCTTCTTAGATGCCTTGGAGCTTGTAGACGAAATAAAAGAATCATATGAAAACACAGCAGTCCAACTAATAAAGACAAAATTAAAAGGACATGCTCGCAACCTCATTGGAGAGGAAAACACAATAGAAAAAATTGTGGCAAAGCTGAGTAAATCAGTCAAAGGAGTGTCGGTTGAGGTTTTATCAGCCGAACTCTTGAATTTGCAGCAAAAAAACAAAACGGCAAATGCATATGCCAAAGAAGTAGAAGATCTGACCAGAGCACAACAATAATTAGCAGCCATCCACTGGGCCGTAAAATACTTCAGACTATACGTTTACGGGAGACATTTCATAGTAAAAACAGACCATCGACCATTAATTTATCTATTTTCAATGAAAGACCTTAGTTCAAAATTAACAAGAATGAGGCTAGATTTAGAATTATACGATTTTACTGCGGAATACCTCAAGGGAAAAAGAATTATGTGGCGGACGCGTTGTCCAGAATTACAATAAATGACCTAAAGTCAATAAACAGACAAGTAATGAAAATTACAACTAGGTCAGAAACACGTAAAAAGGATCAGTAATTAGAAAAGGAACCCTTGCAGAAGCAAGAGCTTCAGGAGCCCAGAGTCTACGACGTTGTCAATAACAATGACATCTGGAAATATGTGAAACTTAAATTCGTCACACATAAGTGTTTGTTTAAACGAGGAAAACGAATAATTTCAAAATTCAAAATTGATGATTTGTATTCTAATGGGAAAATTGATTTAAAACAATTTTTCCAAAGGCTTGAGATATAGGCCGGAATGCAAAACATAAAACAATTCCAATTGGCACCCAGCGCACTGATTTTAAAGTCAGTATTACTACGAGAATTTAAAGAAATGGGCAAACGTAGAAGAAGAAGAAGAAGAAGAAGAAAAAAGAACAAATAGCTCTACATTCAGAGGTGACCATAGTAGACAAAAACAATGAAAAAAAATATAAGACAAATCTTAAAAACATTTCATGATGATCCGATCGAAGGAGGCCATTCAGGAATAAGGAGAACATTATTAAAAATAAGACAACATTACTATTGGCATGTCAGACCTGTCAACACTCAAAGACAACCACTCATACAAGAACACCAATGACAATTACCGAGACACCCACATCAGCTTTTGACACGGTATTAATTGATACCATTGGCCCATTACCGCGTTCGGAGGAAGGAAACGAATACGCAGTCACAATTATTTGTGATTTAACTAAATACTTAGTAACAGTACCAATTCCGAATAAAAGCGCAAATGCCGTTGCGAAAGCAATCTTTGATAACTTTATACTCGTTTACGGCCCAATGAAGATTATTCTAACAGAAATGGGCACAGAGTATAAGAACAGTATAATAGGAGACCTTTGCAAATATATGAAGATTGACAAAATTTCATCGACTGCACACCACCTTAGGGACTATTGAACGCAGTCACAGAACGTTTAACGAATATGTCCGTTAATATATTTCAAGTGACAATAGTGATTGGGACATATTGTTAAAATATTTTACCTACTGTTTTAATACTACACCATCAGTCACGCATAATTATTGTCCGTACGAATTAGTTTTTGGAAGACAGGCTCGAAAATTTATAGATATTTCTAAAATAAATCAAATAGAAATAATAGGAAATTAAGTTTAGGTTAGAATCAGCGTACAAACGTGCAAAAACCGTGCTAGAAAGGGAAAAAGAAAAGCGAAAACACTATACGACAAAGACGTAAATAACTTCGACCTAAAAATCGGAGACCAGGTTTTACTCAAGAATTAAACCGGTCACAATTAGATCGAAATTATTTAGGACCATTTAAGGTCATAGGTATAGACGATAGGAAAATGTTAAAATCATAGACAATAAGAAAAAACAACAGATAGTAAGCAAAGGTAGGTTAAAACCATTCTTCAAATAATACAACATAATTAAACAAATGTATATGTATATGTAAGAACATACAAAGCTCTCTTATATCGTTTAATTAATTCTTAATTTCTTTAAACTTTATATTATTTTAACACAAAAAAAAAAAAATAAAAATAAGAACCCTCATAAAATTATTTTGATTTTATATTCATTCTTTTACAAATATTTTAGCATGACTTCATAAATATACGTCATTAATTTTAACGGAGGAGGTGTAGCGAGCGGAGTATATAATGTTAATTATATTTTAATTACATAAATATATACATTGTATGTGCACATACAAACTAACACATTCCTTCTCAAGTGTTCGGCCAACGAGCCATAAAATGCAGAGCATGCATTCCCACGGTGACGATTCGTGGTATATGAATACATAAGACAAATATGCCAATGCATGTATGTATATACTCCTATCGCTGCTCGCTTCAGTTTTTAGCCTCTAAGATGAAATGTTAGCAAATAAAAGTTCAGTTGTGAACACCACTCAAGAAGATAATGTCTTATGATTCCTCCTGTCATTATGAAACTTTAATACGGATAAAATGCTTCTAGTATAATCAGTATCAACGTCTAAGCAGTTTCTCATGTGTGATTGTTTAATCGTATAAATAT